>NW_006408531.1:32400820-32410763 GCF_000296735.1 Chrysochloris asiatica | reverse complement strand
CTTCTTTCTTGTCTTCTTAATGACTTTTTGCTCTCTTCATGTATTATGTTCTTAATGTCATCCCACAACTCTTCTGGTCTTCGGTCTTTAGTGTTTAATACATCAAATCTGTTCTTCAGATGATCTCTAAATTCAGGTGGGATAAATTCAAGGTCATATTTTGGCTCTCATGGACTTGTTTGCATTTTCTTCAGCTTCAGTTTGAATTTGCATATCAATATTTAGCCATCTCCAATCCTTTAGGCATAGCTTGTTGCTAAGTGCCATCGAATTGGTTCTGACCCATAGCAACCCTATATAGGCTTTCCAAAGGTGGTGGTGAGCTTGAACCACAGACCTTGCGATTCAAACGACTTTGCAGTCCAGTGCATTAACCCACAGTGCCAGTAGGTATAAGTCATATAAAATTAAACCCCATGAAACCACATGAATTAGGTACTATGCATTTTGTAGATAAGGGAACTGAAATATCCTAAAGTGTCATAATTTGTTAAGCTGCAGCTGGTTATTATTCGATTTGGTGTAAAAGTCCAGATTTTATATTCTGCATCTATGTTTCTTTAGCTCAATCAAGAATGCTATTTTAAAGCAGATAAAAATCCCATTTTAATAAAAAACCTTTAGAGATTTGATTTTTTAAAAAATTATTGTTAAGAAATAATTTTTTAAGTATGCTTATCTATTTTCTAAATAATCTTTCTGGCTAGCTCATTATTTCAAAACATTTCACAAGATGTGTAGATTCCTAATCTAATGTGTTAGTTGTGGTCTTTGCAATTACAGATCTGTGCTCTAACAGCAACGATCTAGTTACTATTGCTTCAGACATTGATTCCCTGTGCAAATTTATGCACTTGATAAGATGCAGAAGATTAACATGTGATATTAACATAGACAAATATTGATGACTTTTCTTGTTCTTCTATTCTGCGGTTCATCAAGCAGGACATAACTGAAAGGTGATCATAACATTTGGGGATTTAATACTCAGGATACAACGGCATCTAAAGATGCCTTGCTCTTCTCTAGAAAAAAAAATAAGGAAAACAAACTCTTTGGATTACCTTTTGCTCTATAGGTCATACTATAAAAGCCAGGATTTTCCTCTTTTAAGGTATTACTGCTTTTCCATTTGTTTTGGCAAATAAAGGCTCCCTTTTGAGTAAAGCAACTCTGCTGATTGATAAAAACAAAACAAAAGCCCCAAACTACAATAGATGAGTTTTTGACAAATCAGAATGGTCACTATAGACAACACAAACCCTTATATTGTAGGAAAGAGGAGTTAAGAAGCACTTTCATTGATTTTTCCCCACCTTGTGACTTTTTGCTAGATTCTGTGTAATCTGAGCTTTTCGATGTTTATTTTGCTTCTACTCTGAGATAATCCTACTATATCTGAGGTCAGACATGAAGCATAATTTCCAATGCCTGACTGCTTTAAGAAATCCAGAAACTTTCTACATTGTTCTTTTATGTACAATTGGTTTAAAGAACAGCCTTCTTTGTTACAAAGGATTCTCTCCCCTCTTTTCTTAACAGTGTATTACTTGGACTTAATACTATTAGATATCTAAAGTGCTTTATTATGGTGGAAAATAAACGTGCTGTGATTTTTAATTATCAAAGAAATGTGACTTTAAATTCTAGCAATTGCCCCAAATTTGCACATGACCTAGTAACCTATGTATAACATGATAGAGATGACATTGCATTTTAGATCAAACGAAAAAAACTGCTTTGTGCTTCACAATTCATTAACCCTTCTCTCCCAGGAGAACAGAGTCAAAACCGAAACCTTTTTTATGCAGCTCATGATGGTGTTGGGGGATGGGAGAGGAGAAAGCTACAGGTGATGGAGCTAAAGAAAGCAAGACACAATGTTTTTATTTTTCTGCACCAGTGCTTAGGTTCGGGCCTTGTTCATGATTAATATGTCCTGCCTGTGGTTTCCACTAAGGTATTGTGGGCATTCTTAGCATGAATTGCATAATCAAAACGTGATGGAAAAACTTTGATTGAATAAGCTGAGGCTTGTGGTAGCATTCAGAGATCCCAAAGTAGTCTTGCTCTCAATTTCAGACTCTCCTTTCTAATTTGCATCGCCCCCACCCCTTCTTTCTTTCCTTCACTAGCTTCCCATCCATTTACGGAGGAAAGCTTTTTGGCTTTCTAAGTCTCTTCCCCTATCAAACCTGGGAACATTTGTTTCATTGCAATTCATAATGACAAGGTAACTCTCCCAGATGTTTGAATTTTTATTCCTTTAAGATCTATTTTTGGAATGAAAAATCTCGTTTCCTGTTCAAGACACCCTAAGGGGTGGTAGGCAGACAGGAGGAAAAGCCTGTATTTTGCCTCAGAAATTAAGCTGGGCCTTAGTCTGACTTACTGAAATGATAAGTCTGTTTCATCATTTAAGGTCCTTGAAGGAAATTGACTCAACAAGTCAGCAAGTATCAGGGACAGAGTCCTTTCCTCCATGACTTCTCTTGGCTTAATAAATATTTATTGAACTGATTTATATCTTGAAGTATGGTGTGGAGGGTGATTGAGAACAGCAATTACCAGGACAAATTTCAGTCTTTGCTTTGCCTTCACGGAGCATATATAAAATCCTATACAAAAAAAGAATAAATATGACAAATCTGGTGAGTGATCTAGAAGGGGAAACAGGTGCTATAAGAGTATAGCAGGTCTCCTCACCTAGTTCCAATGGTCATAAATGATGTCCCAAAGAAGTGACAAAAGCTGAGACTAAGAGAACTCGGAGTTGTTAGGAAGTCAGGCTTCCCCAGATCTTGGGCTGACCTTGTGAGAGACTGCATCTTGCTTAGTCTCTCCTTGCTGTTCCATAATACCATGACCTGCTTTTCTGGTGCTTAGGATTGTTGCATATAGCCCAACTTTATGTCCTTCTGGACCTATGAGAGTATTGTACTTATATGCACACTCAGCATTAAGTGGGATAGTGCGATACTCTTTAGCCAATAAAGTGAGAGAGGAAACGATGTGCACTACCTCCAGACAAAGGCTTTAAAAGTCAGTAAATGTTTTTCTTTCTTCTTTCAACCATGTTCTGGTTAAGTGGATGTCAAATCATGAGTCATCCTGAGTACATATGTGAGAATACACAGTGTGGAGCAGAATCCCCAACTGGTCTATGAAGGACTTGAAAAACATGTTCAAAATAAATCTTTGTTGCCTTAAGTCCCAAAGATAGTTAGTTACTACATCATAATCTAACCTTTATTGACTGAGATGATACATCTGTTCATACTTCAGTTTTTGCTGTCTCAAGTCCTCTGGCACCAGGTAACATTCATTCAAGGACTGTTAAGTAGAAGATGAAAGACTAATGATCATGTATGGTATTGCAAATGTGGCACTGGTTTTGAGTACTGCATTGTTTATTAGTGAGAAAGGGTAGCATCATGATTAAAAGCATGCACCCTTTGCCAATCGCAAGTTAAATGCTTGTTCTCTCACTTATTAGCTGTCTTGCCTTTGGAAAGTTATTTAATATCTCTGTGCTTCAGTTTCCTAATCTTTAAAATGAGTATAAGAACACCCCTATCTCTTATGTATCTTATAAGGATTAGATGATAATAGTACTTGGCACATAATACACACTAGATAAGAATTGTAGTCATTGTTAAGTGCCGCTTCCAACCCATAGAGACCCTGTATAGGGTTTCCAAGGAGTTGCTGGTGATCTTGAACTACCGACCTTGTGGTTCAAATGACTTTTCAGTCCAGTACATTAGCTCATAGCACCACACCAGCTATTTGTATAGTATAAAATTTTCTGCAGACAATTTCCATCTTTATTGTTTAGTATTATTTAGTATAAAATGCAATGATTTTTGTTACTTACCACATTGCATCTCAGAGGACACTTTGCCAGATTCTATAAATGTGTGTCTTTGTTTAAATCAAGAACTGAACAATGACAGAGCAAGTGTATCATTTAATATTATGATCACTTGAATTCTTGCACATCTTGAGTATGACTCTGATTCTTGGAAGATGTTCTGGAGTAGGCAGATGATTGAGTCACCAAGCCTTCTAGCCAGTCCCAGCAATCTTCTCGACTCAGGTGATAGGCAAGTGAGATTTTCCAGGAAGGTCACCTAGAAAGAGAAGCTCAGTTCTCAGCTGTGCCCTCATCAGTGCTGATGTGAGTCACTGTCTTGCTTCGGGGCACAGAGTAACAGTGCCGCAAACCTAGTGATTACTGGGGGAAAGTCTGGAACAAGAGAAATGATGCTACCCTAGGAGACCTTAGGTTTCCAGATGCCTGCAGTAACAAAAAGCCATTTGGGGTACAATTTTGTATTTGAACTAATCGGTTTCAACAGATTTCCTTCAGCAGTTTATATCTATGTATATAGCAAATATAAATATCCCACAGTCATTCATCATCTCTTTCCTGTGACATTTACAATCTCATGTTTTACACAGCCAGCTATTATGTTAAACCTGGCCAATTTTGCATTTAGCCGACATTGTGAAGTGTCATAGCATTTGATAGAATGGGAAGATTGTAAATTGCAATCTGGTCTGTGGAAAAAAATATTTTAAAAATATCAAATTTGTTTTGGTTGCTTAGCTGTTTCCCTTTCAGTCTCTGCCTCTTTGCCATTCTTTCTTTCTTTGTCTGCACTATTCTTTATATAATTAGATCTGTCATGGTGCTGTAGAATAAGCACTAGATGGCTAACAGTAAAATCAGTAGTTCAAGTCCACACACTATTCTTCAGAAACCCAATACAGGGTCACTATGAATCAGAATTGACTCCACGGCACTTAACAACAGCGACAGAAACATACTTTAAAAAGACAAACCTTATATTCTGCCGACATAGTTCCTGTTTTGAAAGAAACATTGGAATGTCTCTTGAACTTGTAGCTATGAACAGCAGGACGACTCATCCTTAGCTGCCAACGCTCCTGATAGTTGTTGTTAGATGCCGTCGAGTTGGGTTCAGACTCATAGTGACCCTGTGTAGAATTTCCAAGGAGCAACTGGTGGGTTTGACCCATTAACCTTGTGGTTAACAGTCCAGTGCTTATCCTACAGTGCTATACCAGGACCACTTGATGTTGTTGTTGTTGTTATGTGCCGTGGAGTTTGTTCCAACTCATAGTGACCCTGTACAGAGTTTCCAATGTTGTAAATCTTTACGGGAGCAGAAAGCCTCATCTTTCTCCCACGAACAGCTGGTAGTTTCGAACTGCTGTCTATGAGATTAGCAGCCTGATTTGTAACCACTACACTACCAGGACCCCTTGATAGCAGTCAACAAATGCCTGGGTATGAATTTTTCCCATTATAAGGCAAAGCAATACACATACTGCCTTACATTCAGATGACCTAACTTCAGTCTCATATTTTATCTTCCCTAGTCTGTTAAAGCATCTATGTGTGTGGAGAAATATACCATAGAGGGTTAGATCTCTTGGTCATTAGGAAGGTTTCTGAAAGCTCAGTTCATAGTCATGTAAATGTGTAGTGACTTTTCAAGTTATTTCTGAGTCTAATTTTAGCACTTGGAAAGTCACATAATACTGTGAAAGGGATGCTGGATATGCTAAGTTATCAAAAAGAGAAATATACCATTGTAAAAAGAGCAAAAAGATTTTGTTTTGTTTTTTTCTCTCCATTCTAGTGCCATTGAGACACCATCTCATTCAAGTAAAAATGAAGTGTGTATTTGCCGATACCTTCAGACCATTCAGATCAACACTTTCAGTCTGCAATAGCTAAGGCAACATCTGAAACTGATTTTCATTTCCTGTAACTTATTTTATTACCAATATAAGAAAATAAATGGATAGAGTCAAGCATTGCACGCCTTTGATTAGGCCAATGCTTCTCAATCTTGGATTTCATTACTCTTAAAATGTATTGAAGATACCGATATTCTGTGGCTTATATGGGTTATAGGTAACAATTGGGGCATCTTGGTGGCTTATGCAACGGGCTGTTTTCTGCAGGGTCCATGGTTCAAATCCACCAACCATGTTTCAGGAGAAAAATGATACTCTATTATCCTTAAAGATTTACAGTCTTGGAAGTACAGTGTCGCTATGGGTCAGAACTAACTTGACGGCCCACAACAACCACAACGTATACTGATTACCATATTAGACCTTAAAACTGAGACATTAAAATGATACATATTTATCAACTTATTTAAATAGAACAAAAATAAACCAATTAGTGGTTAATATAAACAATTTTTTCATTAACAATAACTTTTCCAAAACAAAAAACAGCAGAATTGCATGGTTTTACATTTTGAAGATATCTTTAATGTCTGGCTAAATAGAAGATACCTGGATAGTCATATCTTCCACTGCATTCAATCTGTTGAAATGTCAGACATCATATAGTTCCTGGAAAACTCTACTGTGTAGTCAGGCATTTAGGGAAAAAGCAGTAAAGTCTTGTATCATTATTAAAATAGTTTTGCAGATAAGGTACACCTATTAGTGTCTATATGTGTATAAGAAAGAAAAGTGATAAAACTGAAGATGTTTGGGATCAACTGGTCCAATGGACTAATGGAATATGTGAACATTAGTCATGACTGCTTTAAGACTGGAGCACTACCAACTGCTGTGAAAGGAGTCAATTAGAAGAAATGTGGAACAAATTCATGTTTATAAAAAAGATTGGACTTACTGGTCAGAAAGAGATTGAAGGAACCCAAGACTATGACCCTTAGCCACTCACTGTTCACATTTGAAAGAGAGCTCAGCCTCATGGCCCAATGTTCTGTCAAGCACTAGATGGGTATATAAGGAGGACAACAGCTAAGGTATGCTCACCATGGAATGGTCAGCCATTAAAGATCAGAAGGGAACATTTACCTAAGGTTAAAGTTGAGAAAGGTTAGGAAGGAAGATAGAATGCAGATAAGAACTACAGGAGGAAGTAGGATAACTGTTGTTACATGAAGGGGATTGCAGTCTTTGAGATGAAACAAAGTGTGTGATTTGTTGAATATAAACCTTATGGTTTGCTCTGTAAGATTTGACTCAATTCACAATAAAGTTTTAAAAAATTGAAGTGGAATGAAGATCAATATCCAAGGAAATAAAAAACAACACAAGTTATGTAGAAAGGTTTCCTAGAAAACACTGTAAAACTACTGCACTAGAATATATACAGATTTTTTAAAAAAAATTTAATCCTTCAGTGATTTCTGGTAATCAGGGTTACTTTGATTAGCTGTAAACTGCAACCTAAAACAAAAGGGTGGTGATGATGGTTGTGTGGCGTTGAGTTGGTTCTGACTCTTTGTGACCCTGATAGGGTGTGTGAGGCTGTAAATCTTTATGGGAGTAGAAAGCTTCATCATTCTCCCATGGAGTGGATGGTAGATTTGAACTGCTGACTTTGCAGCCCAATATGTAACCCACTATACCACCAGGGATCCTTAAAACATAAGTTAGTGTTGTTAATTGCAATTAAGTCAGTTCTGATTCATCGTATCCCTGATAGTTTCCAAGGTGGGTTTGAACCTCTGATCTTGAAGTTAGAAGTCTAGTGCTCATCTAACAGTGCCACATTAGTATTCCTAAAATGAGTACTGTTAATAAAATTCTTTGAAATATTTTGTTTAAGGTTAACAGTTCTATTTTAAAACTTACTTTGGATTCTGATTTCCACTGTTCTCATTTTGCTTTGATCTCTCAACCTCTTCTCAGATTACCTTCTCTGTCTGGTTCAAAGAACCCTGATACTCTTCTATGTCCACAACTTTTTTCCCAATTAAATTAAAACTATGCTTATAATCAGCATTTATGTAAGGACAAAGTTCAAAAGGCTCAAGAAAGAGGGTAGAATAAAAACAAGAATCACAGCAAATCGGATAACTGATGTACATGGAGGGGATTTCAATCACTGAAATGAAATGTAGTATAGGTTTTTTTGAATGTAAAACTGATGTTCTGCTCTTTAAACCTTCTCTCAAGTCATAACAAAAAGTTTTTTTAAAGAATGTTATATTGCCTATACCAGGACCACTTGATGTTGTTGTTGTTGTTAAATGCTGTCGAGTCAGTTCCAACTCATAGCGACCCTGTATAGAATTTCCAAGGAGCGGTGGGTGAGCTTAAGATCCAGTTTTTCCAGGATAGTGCTAGAAATTTAATTTCTTCCACTTTAGCTTCACTTTAAAGCTGGCCTTTCATTGTGTGTAAAACAATTTAGAGTGTTCATAATGCTGTTTCATGTCTCTGCATCTTTACAAAGTTTGTTAGAAACTGATTCCACATGATCTGCCTATATATAAGATCTTGTTAGAGTCCTGGTGTAGCACTGTAGGATAAATACTGGACCACAAGGTCAGTTTTAACTGCATGGTTGGTGGTTCAAATCCACCAGTCACTCCTTGTAAACCCTATACAGGGTCGCTAAGAGTTGGAACTGACTCAACAGCACTAAACAACAGCAAGATCTTTTTAAAGAGCCCTGGCAGCTTAGTGGATTATGAATTGGGCTACTAACTGTGAGATCAGCAGTTCAAATTTACCAGCCATTCCACAGGCTAAAATGAGACTTTCTACTCCCATAAAGATTTACAACCTCCAAAACCTTATATAGGAGTCCTGGTTGTGGCACTGTGAACTAATGCACGGTACTGCAATGTTGGGTTGAACTGCAAGATTGGCGGTTCAAGCTCACCAGTCACTCCTTGGAAATTCTATGATTTATGGTGTTGGAGAAGAATACTAAATGTATCATAAACAGCTAGAAGAGTGGTGGATGTGTGCAGAAAAGTTGGTTTCAACCCATAGCAACCTTGTATAGGATTTGCCATAAGTATCATTTTGGCTGTACTTCTTCCAGCATAGATTTGTTTGCTCTTCTAGCAGTTCATGGTTTAATATTCTTCTCCAACATCATACATAAGCATTTGAGCTTTTAAGGTCTTCCTTGTTCATTGCCCAGCTTTCACATGCATATAAAGCTATTGAAAATACCATGGTTTGGGTCACTACTATATTGACCACTAAATTTGGTAATATATATTTGTGATACTAAGAAGTAGGTCCTATAGTCTTGCTTAACATATGGGTAAAGGAAGAGCGTTTAGTAGCCACATGGAGATTGTAGTCTTTCTGATAAAATAGATAGACCTCTACACTGAGGAGTCTCACTGATTCTGATTGACCCAGAATTGAATCTTAAACTAACTAGCATATACATACTAGGTTCCAGTATTTTCAGTAAATGATAAATACTGTAACCCAACTTAAGTGTTACCTTCTCCTAAAAGCATTTTCTTTTCCTTCATTCAGCTTCTTGTCTCTACCAACCAAGTTTGGTAGAGACACAGAACCCTTCTGGGAGAGAATTCACTGTAGACTTTTATGAATATTCATTATGCTATATGGAAATATTTTGGGGTTTTTTTAGTCTATATCTAATTTAGATCGTGGGCATAGGCAATATTGCATTCCACATTGTATCCTACAGTGATTGCCGTCTAGTAGGAGATCAGAAAATACTGAAGGTTATTAAATCGTTCTGTAGCTCTTCTTTTTTATTACATGGGTCTGCTTTTTCTTCTGTTGAGACACTATTTCCTCAGATTTGTTAACACAATTAATTAGCTAACACCACAGTCTACTAAAATTTTCATCAGTAGGAATTTGTTATTGTTAAGTGCCATCGAGTTGGTACTGACTCATAGCGACCTTATGCACAGCAGAACGAAACACTGCCTGATCATGGACCAACCTCACTACTGTTGCCATGCTTGAGTCCATCGATGCTGCCACTTGGCCAATCCATCTCATTGGGAGTCTTCCTCTTTTTCTCTGACCCGCCACCTTACCAAACATGATATCCTTCTCCAGTGACTGGTCTCTCCTGACACTATGTCAGAAGTATGAGAGATGAAGTTTGGCCATCTTGGCCTCCAAG
>NW_006408531.1:32369257-32396879 GCF_000296735.1 Chrysochloris asiatica | reverse complement strand
GTCTTCATGTTCAAAAAAGTTTGTAAAACATGCATACTCACCAATGTTTGACTTCCTTGTGAACCACACTCACTCATCCTGTTACTTAAATTCTTTAGTACCTTTAAGCCACTGACCTCTTAATATTTTCCCAAATCATCAGCCCTTTATGTTGGAACTCTTTTCTCATTTCAGAAGTTCTCGACAATACCGTAAGTTTTCTTATTTTTATTGTAAAACTCATTTCTGGATAAAATT
Source organism: Chrysochloris asiatica (assembly GCF_000296735.1). NCBI lineage: Eukaryota > Metazoa > Chordata > Mammalia > Afrosoricida > Chrysochloridae > Chrysochloris > Chrysochloris asiatica. The sequence goes on along the minus strand of NW_006408531.1, from coordinate 32,396,642 downwards.
AACAATATGCTTTCTCCCACTTGCCCTCAAATAGCTGATCATTTCACACAGTAAGAGGGATGTACAACAGATGGTGTCATAAACATCTATCAATTGCCCAATCCCCTCCCACAGAATTGTCAGCACTGTCCAGCAATGCTACTATGCATTAATCATTTCATTCTCCATTTTCTTCAATAACTATTGTTGTTGTTGTTAAGTGCCATTGAGTCACTTCAGACTCATAGTGACCCTGTATAGGAGCAGCTGGTGAGCTTGAACCACCGACCTTGCAGTTCAGACTGACTTTTCAGTCCAGCACATTAATCCATAATGCCACACTAGGACAGTGGCTATTAGCAACATCTAATTTCCCATATCAAACCTCTGTTCATAGTATTTATCAAAATTTTGATTTGTGCATTTGTTCTTATTATTTAATAGCTCTGTCTCTATAACCAAAATGCAAATTCCACAAAGGTAGAGAGAACTGGTGTTTTATTCACCATTTCTCTCACTTGACTTTAGCTACGATTGTGTAGTAAAACAATCAACCGCAAAATCTGTGATGTGCAATAACAAGTGTTTCTTTCACTCATGTCTAGAAATTGGCAGAAATAGCTCTGCTGATCTTAGTGGGATCCCTCATCTGCTGATTGATTAGATGTTGGATGATCTATAACAGGGGCCAGCAAACTTTTTTTTTCTATAAAAGGTCAGCTAATCAATCGTTTAGGTTTGTAAGACATATACAGTCTCTTCACATATTCTTCCTTTTTTTAAAAAAAGAACTCTTTATAATAATTCAAAAGCCATTCTTTGCTGTGAGCCATAAAAAAAATCAGTCATAGACTAGATGTGAACTATGGTCCATTCTTTGCTGTCCCCTAATTTAGACTATATTTGTCTAGACAGCTATGCTTTAGGCTATGAGTCTAGTTGAGCTTGACATTTTCCTCCTGTTGAGACTCTAGTCTGCTTCATGTGTGTGTACTTTGGGACAAAGAAGAGTACTCTATTCATGGGAAAAGGGAGGTAGTAAAATGCACAATGTCTTTTAGAGCCTGAACTTTGAACTGGTTCATTGAGAATTCAGCCCACCTTCTGTTAGTCAAACCAAGATGCTTGGCTAAGGCCAAAGTTTAGGCGTGTCATGGTTTCCCCTCCTGTTGTTGTTAAGTGTCATCAAGTCGATTTCTGACTCATAGTGACCCTATATAGGGTTTCTGAAGAGCAGCTGGTGAGTTTGAACTGCCAAGTTTGCAGTTCAAACTGACTGTGGAGTCCAGTGCATTATTCTGCAGTACCACACCAGCCCTGTGGGATAATGTACTAGATCACAAAATCCGTTTGAACTGAAAAGGTGGCAGTTCAAATTTATCAGCTGCTCCTTAGAGACCCTATATAAGGTTGTTGTGAGTCAGAACCAACTCCATATAGCTTAACAACAATAATAGCATTGTTTATATCGAGCATTTAAAATACTATTTAATACAGAGTAGGCCTTTAATACTGGAGCTCTGGTAACAGGGGCTTATGCATTGGCCTGCTAACTGCAAAGTCAGCAGTTAGAAATCTATCAGTCACACTCTGTAGGAGAAAGATGAGGCTTTCTGTATCTGTAAATATTTACAAACTTGGAAACCCTATACAGGGTCACTATGAGTCGGTACAAACTCCGTGGCACATAATCACCAACAGCTACCACCACTTTAATGCATATTTAACTAATGAAATAAGATATTATATGTTGTTGTTGTTGTTAGGTGCCATCGAGTCAGTACCGACTCATAGTGATCCTATGCACAGCAGAACGAAACACTGCCCGGTCCTGGGCCAACCTCACAATTGTTGCCACGCTTGAGCCCATTGATGCTGCCACTTTGCCAATGCATCTAGCTGGGGGTCTTCCTCTTTTTCTCTGACTCTCCACCTTACCAAATACAAGAGAGTATGTACTCTCTTCCAGGAGCCATGGTAAAGACTTTACGCAAAATATCTTTTTCAATTCTTATAATAGGTATTTGAGATAACTATTTCCATTTACAGATGGCAAAACTGGGTGTTTCAGAAATAAATCACTTTCAATATTATTTTAGATATCTATCACCCTGGGGGACTCCTGGTGTGGTGCTGTAGGATCAGCACTGGACTGTGAACTAAAAGGTGGGTGGGTCAAACCCACCAGTTGCTCCTTGGAAATCCCATACCGGTTCCCTATGAGTCAGAACTGACTCCACGGCACTTAACAATAACATATATGGTATGGCACTGTAGGATAAGTACTGGACCACAAGGTCATTTGAACTGCAGGGTCAGTGGTTCAAATCCATCAGCTGCTCCTCAGAAACCTTAGAGTTGCTATGAATCGGAACCAACTTGATGACATTTAATAATAACAGCAACTATCACCCTAGAAAATCTGGTCTTAGGTTATTCTAACTCCTGATGTACTGAATGTACCATTTTCAGTACATGTCAGTCCAAGTGTGTCTAACTTGGCCCCCAGGAAATGAATCAGCATTGTCCATTACAAATGCAGGACAGTTATCTAGTGTTGAAAGAGAGATTCAGTAAAGAAGTCAGCAAAAAGTACAGGAAGATATTTTGTTCAGCTTTTGTTTTCCAGTATTATTGCTAGAATTGTATTGTAGCAACAAAATGGTGGAACTGCCTGGAAAAATCTTTATTAAAATAAACTCATAAATATTTAAAGCCTTTAAAGGAGTGAATAAACACACAGTACTTGCTATTTCTGACCACAAGCTCTTAATTTCTTTTCCATTTCCTAACATCTATATTTTCCCATTTTGGCTTCACTCCCATCTCACGTCTGGAATCCAATACTGCACTTACTTACCGGCTTCAATCTCATACTCATTTGATCATCCATACCAGTCCCTACCATACCACTGGGGATGGGGGCAAAAAAAGAAAGTGTTGGGGAATTCCAATAAACCATATCTGATATCACTACTAATTCACACTAACAACTTTTAAGCGAGCCCTCACTACTGCTGCTTCTATGTTGTACTTATTTTCTCCATGCTTTCGTATAACATTTCTGTTGTTCTAAACTTCTTATTTCCCAGCCACCAATTCTTACTGCTCCACCCAGATACTTACTCCAATCTAGGAGTTAACTTTAGTGGTGGTGATAGTGGTGGTGTGCCTTGGAGTCTGACTTACAGCAACACTGCATAGGGTTTCTGAGGTTGTAAATCTTTACAGATTTACACACAAAGCCTCATTTGTCTTCTGTGGAACCCTTGGTAGTTTTGAACTGTTCACCTTGAGGTTAACAGCCCAATGCATAAAATCTATGCTGCCAGAGCTCCGTGGAGTTAACTTTACCTGGAGACTATTGCAATTGATGCCATCTGTGCCAGGTGGCACACATTTCTTTCTACCAAAGAATCAGAAGAAAGTCTCTACTTTCTTATTTATCTTTATTTTGACTTAAGAAAACACTTCCCTTCTTTCGTATCAGAATACAATGTGTTCTTCCTTTCATTTTTTTTGTTGTTGTTGTTGTTGTTCCTCGCCTCACATTTGCTTAATCCTATCTGCTCCATCCCATCTCTAAAACATCACATTAACTACTCTTTTTTCTTAAATTTCATTCTTTCTTTTCTTAGAATATCATCTTTACACTAATTGTATTTCATTTCATTGCAATTCAACAGTATTTGCTTCTATTCTCTGTAGGGTTTTGTTTGTATGTTTGTTTTTGTACGTCCACCAAAACACTTAGGAGCATATAAACATTCAAACAACCAAAGGGCATACCCTGCAAGCCTGCCCAGTGGCCACTGCCACGTAATCCCTCTCCCTGCATGAGTCTAGAGTCCCCAGCTGCTCCTTCTTTTCATATCATCATCTTTGCCTCCATCTCTGGCATTGCTGCTTCTCTGAATAGGGTCCAACACTCCACTCCCACTCTTCTCCGTTTATGGTCCCAGAGTCTTCCACTCCTGGACTGCAACCACTCCCCTCATTTTGTTACAAAATGCCCACTTTTACATTTGTTACAATTGCAATCAGTCCTGATAACAATTACTCGCTATCGAACCACAAGAGTCTTATCCCAGTCTCCTTTTACCAGCCCGGTCTGGACAGATTGAAAACCACTCTGTGGAGATTCTACCTTCCCCCTCACCCTCTCAAACTAAACCCTCTCTTAAAAACTTGTAAGCCAGTCACTTCGTGCCTTTATAGCCCCCTATTTTTGGTAGCCAGTGTCTAAGTTGCCCATCCCTATCAACCCTGTGTACAAAGGGGATGGGAATAATCCTTGCTGTGAAGATTCGTTCTCCCTTTTAAGCTACTACATCCATAAGTATAGGTCAATTTCATCAACTTGTAGTAAATTACACTTTTTTTCTTTCTTCTTTCTTCCCTTAGTCAAGTTCTGATCATCCAGTCATTGAAACTAGGTCAAATGGGCACTATCTGCAAGTCTGGGCATTCTTGTGCATCTCTCCTCACTTCATATCAGCTGGACACTTCACTCTCCACTCTAGCCATCTGTGGCTATGTCCCTGTCTATGGGTTAAGGAGTCCCCAGGTCTCATCATACTGCTGGGCAATCAGGTCTTGCTCCAGATTGATGGGAGTCTACTGAACCTGGTCAGACTCAGCCTACATCTTCATTGCTGCTTTACTCCACTTCCCCTCATCAGTAGAACAATATGGTCTCTAGCAAGATTACATACCTGATTCTGTGTTCCCTTTGAGTTTCTGTTTTGGGAGGGGGTTTGCCCTAAAGGGACTTGATTGCTTGCCTTGATGTCTCTCCTTTGAATGACTTGCTTGTTCTTGAGGTGGTCAATTAGAATGCCATTTTAGCTTTGAGTTTTCCTGCTAGTCTTTCTTTCAAGAAGTATCTTCTGTTCCTTTATCTGCTCCAGACTGGTCTACTTGTCTTTTCAAGTAGAAATTTCCCACCTCAGAAGATTCAGGCTAGAGATGAGGATTTCACCTAAGGTCTTATATACTACAAAGGCTCTGCAGGAAGCCTCTTTCACTGGGAAAGTTCTAACACCTCTTTTAGGTATTCAATCAGTTATAGGCTGACAGTGGATGTCCAAGCTTTCTATAGTCATGTTTCTGGCTATTCTTTTCTCTCTCCCTCAAATGTCTATTTTACCATAGTTGTTATTGTTAAGTGCTGTTGAGTCGATTCCGACCCATATGACCCTGTATAGGGTTTCCAAGGAGCAGCTGGTGAGCTTGAGCTACCACCTTGTGGTTCAAACAGATTTGCAGTCTGGCACATTAACCCACAGCTCCACACCAGGACTCCATTTTATATTAGTAGACAAGGAAAACCAAGATTCATAAGAGAGTCAAGCATCTTAACATTATTTCCCCTCTTTTATGCATTCAGACAATGCCTCAATCCCTGTATCACAGACACCTGTTGTTCCAAGGTTGAGTATACATCACTATTTACCTCTGTCTCATTTAGCCCATGCAAACCTGCCTAAATGTTCTCCTATATGCCTTGTTCTTCCATTCCCCTCCCCCTTCTTGTATATTGCTGCCCCCAACACTCAAACTCTTGTGTGTCTATTTCCTACCCTGTACTCTACCTTCTCCTCCTTCCTTTCACTGCCCCCCCACCACCACACACACATACCTGTTAACCAACAAAGAATATTTTTTTTTACTTTTAGTATGGGAATTTTTTCTTAAACTTTTACAGAATTGGTCTTATGCACTATTTCTCCTTTTGTGACTGACTAATTTCACTCAGCATAATGTTATCAGGGTTCATCCATGCTATATGGTGGCTTACAGCTTCCTTGTTATTCTTCAAGGTAGCATAATATTCCTTTGTGTGGATGGACCAAAATTTGTTTATCCATTCTTCCATTGATGGACATTTAGGCTGTCTCCATTATTTTGCTACTGTGTATAGCGCTGCTATGAACATTGGTGTGCATATACGTACTCATGTTGTGGCTCGTATTTCTTGTGGATAAATACTAAGTAGAGGAATTGCTGGATCATAAGGTATTTCTATTTCCAACTTTCTGAGGAAGTGCCATACTATTTTTAATAGTGTTTGGACTATTTTGCAATCCCACCAGGACTTAATTCTTCTTGGATCAGCTATCAACACTCATGGAAGCAACAGTCAAAAAAATCAAACGACGTATTCCAATAAGCAAACTTGCTGCGCAAGACCTTTATAAAATGTTGAAGAACAAATATTTCAGCTTGAAAACTAAGGTGTACCTGACCCAAGCCATGATATTTTCAATAACCTCATATGCATGTGAAAGCTGTAGAGTGAATAAGGAAGACCATAGAAGAATTGATGCTTTTGAGTTATGGTGTTGGAGGAGAATATTGAAAGTGGCATGGGCTGCCAAAAGAACAAACAGATCAGTGTTGGAGATAATAGTGCTCCTTGGAGGCCAGAATGGCCAAGCTTCGTCTCTGATACTTCAAACGTATTGTAAGGAGGGATCAGTCACTGGAAATGATGTCTGGTAAGGTGAAGGGTCAGAGAAAAAGAAGAGGACCCCCAGCGAGATGGATTTGACAATATGGTAGCATCAATAGGCTCAAGTATGCCAACAATTGTGAGGTTGGACCAACACTGGGCAGTGTTTCGTTCTGTTGTGCATAGAGTCGCTATGAGTTGGTACTGACTGGGTGGCACCTAAAAACAATAACAACAACAATGGCTAATGATCGTGAACATTTCTTCATATGTTTGTTGGCTGCTCGAATGTCTTCCTTGGTGAAGTGTCTGTTCATGTCCTTTCCCCATTTTTCATTGAGTTATATGTCTTTTTCTTGTAGAGGTGTTGTAGTTTCCTATATAATTTAGAAATTAGTCCTTTGTCTAATACATTGTTACAAAAGAGTTTTTCCCATTCTGTGGGCTCCCTTTTTACTCTTTTGGTGAAGTCTTTTGTTCCACATAAGTTTTAAATTTTTATTAGGTCCCAATCCTCTATTTTGTCTTCTTTTGTTTGTGCAATTCTCATAATGTTTAGTAGTGGCCCTTTTTCTTCTGCTAGTAAAATACAGATATATTTTTGAATTTAGAACAAAATAAATCAAAGCTTCATAATTTGCACAAATTACTGATTTAAACTTACTGTCAAAAGGACTCAGTCCCTGGAGAAGTGTGTCATGCTAAGTACAGTAGAGGGTCAGCATAAAAGAAGGAGACCCCAGCCCGTTGGATTGGCACGGTGGCAGCAGCAATGGATTCTTAAGTTAACAACGATTATTAGGATGGTGCAGGACTGGACAGTGTTTTATTCTGCTGTGCATAAGGTCACTATGAATCAGAACCGACTCAATGGTACCTAATAACAACAGCAACACTTGCTCAGAATTTGTCTTCCTTCTAACCAACCAATTTTCAAAGGTAGTCTGTCTACCTCTTGCTTCTCTGCTCTTCTATCACCTAGAGTATTTCTATTTCCAACTGTTTGAGGAAGCACCAAACTGTCTTCCACAGTGTTTGCATAATTTTTCAATCTCACCAGCAGTGTATGATGGACCCTGACTCTCCACACCCTTGCCAACATCTGTTATTTTCTCTTTTTTTGAAGTTTACTATTAAGAGGATAACTCACTGTTGTTTTGGTTTTCATATCTACAGTGGCTAATGGCTGTGAGCATTTCTTTATGTTTATTGGCTGCCTGATGTCTTTGGTGAATTATCCGTTCATGTCCTCTGCCCATTTTTCATCCAATTATTTGTTTTCTTCTTGATGCAGTTTTGAAGTGTTCTATAAATTTTAGAGAGTAATCCCTTGTCTGATATGTCATTGGCAATATTTTTTTCCCTAATCTGTTTGTTTGGTTAGTTATATGCTGTGGAGTTGGCTCTGACTCACAGGGACCCTCTTTAGAATTTCCGAGACTATAAATCTTTACAGAATCAGAAAGCCTCATCTTTCTCCCACGAACTACTGATAGTTTTGAACTGCTGTCCTTGAGGCTAGCAGCCCGACTTGTAACCACTTCAGCATCCTTCTAAGGAGCATTCTGAATGTCCTTTGTCTCTTTATTCTGGTATTTGCTTTAAAGATTTTTATCAGAGATTAATATTGCCACTCCTGCTTGCTTTTTATTGCTGTTAACTTGATATATTTTTTCCATCCTTTGATTTTTAGTCTATATATGTCTTTGTGTTTAAGGTGTATCTCTTGTTGACAGCATATTGAAAAATTCTATTTTCCTATCCATTCTGCTACTCTCTGTCACTTGGCTGATGCATTTATTCCATTTACAATCAGTATAATCATCAATAGGTATGAATTAATTGCTGTCATTTTGCTGTTGGTTTTTTTTTTTTTTTTTTTATGGTGCTGCTGGATTCTTGTTCCATATAATTTTTTGCACTGAGTTCATTTTATTTATGAATTTTCTTTTTTATTTTATTCATTGCTGTTGCTTTAATGTTTACTAAATCTTTCTAATTTTCTTCTTTTTTAACTTGATGTCAAAAGTGTATTAATTTTCTCTGAGGATAACTTGTAATTCATTAATTCCTTCCTCAGTTTAAAAAGGTCTATTTTGTTTTGAAATTTACTTGACTTAACTTCATTTGGAAGTTCTGTATCTACACTACTTCCTCTTTTTGCTTTGTAGTTGTGTGCATTATAAGTTGATATCTCTGGTTCCCTCTTCTCAATCTTTTAGGTTTGCTTTTCTTTAAGTATTTCTATGGATGAATTGAGTCTTTGGTGGTGTTGTCATGTATATTAATCTCAATCCATTGTCTTTGTCTGCTGTTAGTGGTTCCCAGTCCAAGGAACGCCTGTTAGTAGTTTTTCTAAAGTTGATCTGGCTATTACAAATTATTTAAACTTCACTTTGTCTTGAAATGTCCTAATTTTGCCATCTCCCCAGGATTTTTGTTCAGTCTCTAATAGGTTCTCTTATCTACTAGATGTGAAAGTATTTCCCCCTGTATTCTCACTGTAAGCCTTTTCTCAGTAATGATTTTCAACGCACCCATTTGTGGGGTGCTACTCTGTGCCAACCACTGAGGTTTCAGACATAACATTATAGATTAATGGTCTGGTAAGAGTGACAAGAATTTAAATAATTACTGAATCCCATTTGTTTACTGTTGTTGTTGTTAAGTGCCATCGAGTCAGTCCTGACTCATAGCGACCCTGTATAGGGTTTCTGAGGAGTGGCCAGTGAGCTTGAACTTCCAATCTTGTGGTTCAAACCAACCTTGCAGTCCAGCGCATTAACCCACTGCCCACAAAGGACTCCTGGAGGAATACATAATCTACAATGCACAGATAAACTCCAAAGAAGTAATGATTCAGCTGATATCTGTGGTGATGGTGGTGCCTGGATTAGGAAGGGAGCAATGTTAGATTGAAGTATGTCAAGGGAAAGTTTCACAAGAAATCACCAAGATAGGTGGAAATTAAAGCTCAGTTATGGACTCCTCGTGCTGTGTTGGACTCCTAGTGTGGTATTGTAGGATCAGCACTGGACTGGAAACAACACAGTTGTTAGTTCGAGTCCACCAGCTACTCTTCATACAGGGTAGCTATGAGTCAGAATTGAGTTCACAGCACTCGACAACAGCAACAATGGTTGTTTGGTAAAAATGGACTGTTAGAGACAACTATATTTTTGCCCTACTTCACAAAGGCAGTTGTTCCTAACCAAGTGTGTGCCACATAGAAACATCTCTAGCTAAGAGATTTACCTGCAAAAATTCTCCTCCTTACACACTCTCTAGACTCCTGATTGCTTATGGATCTCAGGATATGAATCTAGGCCTCTACATTTTGGTAGTACACTCAGATACCCATCTCTGGGTTGTCTTCCCAGCCATGCAACAAGTCAATTGTTAATGAGCACCATGAATTTTGCCACTTAAGTTGAGCATTGGTTAGGTGAGCCTGTCCCCCACATTCAGTCCTCCCTACCAGGAGAAAGTAGATAGAGAATAAGAGATATGGGACACAGTGATTGATACTGATGCGAACTAAATAATTACTCTAACTTTGGAAACAAAGAAATAAGAATGACAGTTTAATTTTTTAAATGGTGTTTTTGATTCCAAAATGAAGGAAATGAAATATGGAAGGCCAAATAGTTCAACTATTCATCTTCCATAAGAGAACTGCTTGCTGTTGTTATAAATGTTTACAATATATATATAAACATTTATTTAATCAAGTTCATTAGCACACAAAGTTAATAACTAGTGATTTTTCTTAAAAACATGCTATCTAATATCCTTGTATTTGTAAAATTAAACTCTATTAAAAAAATAACAAAACAGATACAGAACTAAAATATTGTTTCAAACATGAAACAAAGATATCACAGAATTTAAAATCTTGTTTTTAATCAAATCCATTATTCAAAACTGCATTAAAAAGCAGGAAATTGTATTTCAGTAAAACATGAACAAACAGAAGAAAGGGTTGGAAGTAATTAAAGAGGAATTTAAGTCTTGAAGAAGAATTGGATATTTTTAACTAAAAAGACATGATGCTAAGAAATATAGATTTATCAAATTAATACAAGATGTAGAATGAACAATAACCAAGGAAGAAAATTAGAAAATACTTCTCAAAAAGCATTGAGGCCAATAGAGGCTTGCTGGTTGTGGTGGTGTACCACTGAGTTGGTTCTGACTCAGAGTGGCCCTGTGTAGTGTTTCTGAGGTTGTAAATCTCTATAGAAACAGAAAACCTCATCTTTCTCCTGTAGAGAGACTGGTAAATTCATACTGACCTTGTGGCTAGCAGCCCAACTCACCATCCAGTACCTTAACAGGGCTACTTAATATCATTTTGTTGTTGTTGTTGAGTGCCATTGAGTCGATTCCGACCCATAGCGACCCTGTATAGGGTGTCCAAGGAGCAGCTGGTGAGCTTGAACCGCCACCTTGCAGTTCAAACCGCTTTGCAGTCTGGCGCATTAACCCACAGCGCCACACCAGGACTATTAATACACCAGTAAAATAGCATTTTACTGGTGTATTAATTCTTATTTTTAAAGAACAGTCCATCCTAATTTTTCTTAAAAGGGAGACAGTTCAAATAACCAAACAGAGACAAATGAAAAGCACACAAAAGAAACTGCTTCACATGAATATAGATAATCAGCAGTTTACAACATATTTAAATTATGAGGAAACATACTTAGAACTATCTTTTTTTTTTTTCCTTTTGGGGGTTACATTTTGTCATTAGTAATAAGTACTATATAAAATGTTGATATGTATTGTTTGCTGATGTTGTCATTATTATGCCTACCTACAGAGACAAATAAAGATCAGATTTATAAAGGTACGGGCAATAAAAAGCAAGAGTAATGAAAACTTAAAAAAAAAAAAAAAAGGAAGTCTTTGATGTACCTCTGAACTGACTTACAACATAGTTGTTGGAATATTGTTGTTAAGTGACATTGAGTCAGTTCCAACCCATAGTGACTCTATGTAGGATTTCTGAGGAGTGGCTGGTGAGCTTGAACTGGTGACCTTGCAGCTCAAAAGACTTTGCAGTCCAGTACATTAACCCACAGTACCACAGCAGGTCTCCAAGTGTTGGAATGTTGTTGTTGTTAAGTACCGTGGAGTTGGTTCCGACTCATAGTGACAAGGCTGTAAATCTTTATGGGAGCAGAAAGCCTCATCTTTCTCCCACGAAACAGCTGGTAGTTTTGAACTGCTGACATTGGCTGGTAATTTTGAACTGCCAATCTTGAGGTTAGTAGCCCGATTCATAACCACTACACTACCAGAATGGAACTCCTTAAATCAGACTATCTGTAGCAGTTAACTGCCCTCTGAACAATTTCTGACTCTGACAACACCATGTACTATGGATTGACTGTAGTGATTCACTGAGGTTTCATTAGCTAAATTTTCAGAAGTATACTGATAGGTCTTTCTTCCTACATCACCTTCATCTGAAGAGCTGCTGAAATCTGTTCCACATCATAGAAACACACAAGCCTCCACTGACAAGACAACTTTATTGGCTGGGAATCCAACATGGGTCTTCAGCATGGCAGACAAGGATTCTACCATTGAACTCCCACTTGTTTTTGCTGTTAGGTGCTGTCCAGTTGGATTCAACTCACAGTAACACTATGCACAACAGAACAAAACACTGTCCACTCCTGCACCATCCTCACAAAGGTTATGCTTGAGCCATTGTCACTGAGTCAACCCATCTGGTTGTGGTGTTTCTTTTCTTACCTGACTGACCACTTTTCCAAGCATGATATTCTTCTGCAGGGACTGGTTCTTCCTGATAATATGTTCAAAATACAAGAAACGATGTTTTGCCATCCTTGGTTCTAAGGAACATGGCTGCACTTCTTCCAAGGCATATTTCTTTGCTCTTCTGGCAATCCATCATACTTTCAATGTTCTTAGCCTACACCATATTTCATTCTTTACATTGTCCAACTTTCACATGCATATGAGGTGACTGAAACTACTATGGCTTGAGTCAGATACACCTTTGTCTTCAAACTGACAGTTTTGCTCTTTAAAAAATTTAAAAGATATTTTGCAGCAGTTTTGCCTAAGGCAGTGTGTCCTTTGATTTCTCCGCTACTGCTTCCATGAACATTGGCTGTGGATCCAAGTCAAATGAAGTCTGACAGCTTCAATCTTTTCTCCATTTATCCTATTTATTGGTTCAGCTGTGAGGATTTTGGTTTTCTTTATGTAGAGGTACAATCCATACTGAAGGCTGTCATCTTTGATCTTTATCAGTATTGGATGTCCTCTTTGCTTCCAGCAAGCAAGGTTCTGTAATCTGCCTATTGCAGGTAGTGAGTTTTCCTACAATCCTGATGATATGTTCTTCTTCAGATAACACAGAATCTCAGATTATCTGTTTATCATACAGACTGAATAAGTATGGTGAAAAGATACAACCCTGGAACATATCTTTCCTGATTTTAAACCATTCAGTATCCCCTTGTTCTGTTCCAACAATGGTCTCTTTTTCCTCATGAGCACAATTAAGTGTTCTGGAATACCCATTCTTCACAATGTTATCCATTGTTTGCTTTAATCCACACTATCTAATGCATTTGCATAGTCAATAAGACACAAGGAGATTTCTTTCTGGTATTCTCTGTTTTCAATCAAGATCAATTTGATGTCAACAGTGATATCCCTAGTTTCACATCCTTCCTCTTCCAAATGCCTCTTGAATTTCTGGCAGTTCCATGTAGATGTACTTATGATTTTTTTTTCAAAGATCTGCTGTAAAATTTACTTGCATGCAATATTAATGATACTGTTCAATGATTTCTGCATTCTGTTGGGTCAGCTTTCTTTGGAATGGGCATAAATATGGATCTCTTTTGATAGTTTGGCCAGGTAACTGTCTTCCAAATTTCTTGGCATATATCAACTGAGTACCTCCAAGTGCATCAATTTGTTGCAACATTTCAATATGTATTCCAATGATTCTTGGAGCCTTGCTTTTTGCCAATGCCTTCAGTGCGGTTTGTAATGCAGTTTCTTCCGTAATTATCATTGGTTCTTGTTCATATGCTACATCTTGTAGTGATTGAACATTGACCAATTCTTTTTGGTACATTAGCTCTATATATTTCTTCCATCTTCCTTTAGTGCTTCCTGTGTCATTCAATATTTTTCTCATGAAAGTCCTCAGTATTTCAAATACAGTTAGAACTTTTTTCTTCAGCTCTTTCAGCTTGAAAAATGCTGAGCATGTTCTACACTTTGGAATGTCTGGACCTTTGCACATTTCATTATAGTATTTTACTCTTTGTTCTTGCTCTGTCCTTTAAAATGATCTGTTTAACTATTTTGCTTCCTCATTTCTTCTATTTACTTTAGCTTCTTATGCTCTGACATCCATTTTGGTCTTTTCTTTCTTCGCTTTTTCATGATCTTTTGCTTTTTTCATATATGATGGTCTGGATATCATCCCACAACTCTTCTGGTCTTCAGTCAGATGCATCAAATGTCCTCTTGAGATGATCTCTAAATTCAGGAGGGATGTACTCAAGGCATATTTTGGCTCTCATGGACTTGTTTTATTTTTCTTCAGCTTTAGCCTGAGCTGGCCCTGCCGTGTTTTGGCTGATGATCTTGAGGAGCTACTCTATGGTCTCCTATCACAGATGTAGTCAATTTGATTTCTGTGTATTCCATCTGGTGAAGTACTATGTGTAGTCACATTTTAAGTTGTTGAAAAAGGGTGTTTGTAATGAAAAAGCCATTGACCTTGCAAAATCCTATCATGAGATCTCCAGAATTGTTTCTGTTATCAAGACCATACTTTCTAATTACTGATTCTTCTTCATTGTTTCTAAATTTCACATCCCTATCACTAGTAATTACCAATGCATTTGATTGCATGTTAGATCATTTTCAAGAAGTAGGTAGAATCCTTCAGTTGCATCATCACTGACGTTCATGTTTGGTGCAAACATTTGAATAGTAGTGCTATTAACTGGTCTTCCTTGTAAGCGTATGAACATTATTCTATTATAGGCAGCATTGTACTTTAAAATACATCTTGAAATGCTCATTTTCATAACAAATTCAATGCCAGTCCTCTTTAATTTGACTCTTAGCATATTAAACCATAAAATTGTCTTATTATAAATGGCCAATATCAATCCATTTTCACCTCTCTAATGGCTAGGATATCAATCTTTATGTAATTCATTTCATGTTCAACAACTTCAAATTTTCCTAGATTCATACTTAGTACATTCCATGTTCCAATTAATAAAAGGTGTTTGCAGTTGCTTCTTCTCATTTTGATTTGTGCCCCATTAGTACATGAAGGTCCCAAAAGCTTCGCTTCATTCACATTTTTAAAGCTAACTCTACTTTGAAGAGGCAGCTTTCCTCCAAACTTATTTTGAGTGCCTTCCAATCTGAGGAGCTCATCTTCTTGCATATATCTGACAGTGTTCTGCTGTTATTCATAATGTTTTCAGTGTTTGAACATTCAGAATTGATCAGCCTCTCCTTCTTCCTACTCTATCCTAGTGTTGAAACTCAGCTGAAACCTGTCCACCATGTGAGATAGCTTCCAAAATCACAGCAATACACAAGCCACTGTAGTATAAAACTGACAAACAAGAGGGAAAAGGTAAATGTTGTTGTTAGGTGTCATTGAATCAACTCAGACTTATAGGGACCCTATTCACAACAGAATGAGCACTGCCCAGTCCTGCACCATCCTCACAATTGTTATGTTCAAGCCCATTGTTGCTGCCACTATGACAGTCTGTCTTTTGCAGGTCTTCCTGTTTATTTTGCTGACCCTCCACATAACCAAGAAAGAGAAATAGCCATGTACAAATATCCTTGGTCAAACTTTTATCTATTTGGGAGTAAATTCCCATTCCCCTCCCACATCAGTTCTGCGTGAGTGTCATATCCATGTTTCTACCCATTGATCACCATTATTGCAGGATCATTTGTATAACTGTATTGACTGATGTTGCTTTGATGTTTTTTCATACTCCTACACATGTCCTCTCATGCCTCCATCATTCTGTTACTCACCTTCCTCTTACTGTATATTCCCTTCCCTGTCACCTAACTTAACACATGATTACCCTCTAGTTCAAGGTTGCTTTGAACCACAAGGTCAGGAGTTCAAATTCGCCAGCTGCTCCTTGGAAACCCTACACAGAGTCACTATGTGTCAGAACTGACTTGACATGACTTAACGATGACAACCTTCTAGCCAGTGAATTCCTCCCCCTTCCCTCCTAACCTTTTGTTGTTGTTACTGTTAAGTCACATCAAATTGGTTCCAGCCCATAGCAACCCTGTATAGGGTTTCCAAGGGCAGCTGGTGAGCTTAAACCACCAACCATGCAGTTCCAAGTTACCAAAGTTGGGTAACCATCAAATAATGTTTCTTTTATTGAGAAAATCTTTTTTTTTTTTTTTTTTTTTTGACTTTTTACATCAGTGGTCTCATTTTTACAATATTTGTCCTTTTTATAATTGACTATTTTTGACTCCTTGTGTGGTACTTTAGGATCAGCACTTGACTGTGACCTACAAGGTCAGCAGTTAAAACCTACCAGTTGCTCCTTGGAAACCCTATAAAGGGTGGCTATGAGTTGCAATCGACTCATGGGTGTTCACATATATTTCAGGCCTGCTATTGTTGGTTCTTTGTCAAAAGAACTCACTTTAGTATTTCTTGTAAAGTTGCTCTGATTTTCACAAATTACTTTAATTTTTGTTTATCTGAAATATTCTAATTTCTCCATCATATCGGAGGTACAATTTTGCTGGGTATATATATATATATGCTTTTTGAACCCTTGTGTGGTTGTTTAGGATAAGCCCTGGACTGGTAATGACAAGGTTGCCAATTGAAGCCCATCAGTCACTCTTGAAAACCCTGCAATGAGACGGAATACACTCAATGGCATACAACAACATGATTCTTGGTTGGCAATATTTTTCTTTTTATGTATGTTATCCACTGCCTTCTTGCCTGCATGGTTTCTGCTGAGAAATCAGAGTTTAATCTTAGTCATTCTCTTTTTCAGGTAACTTCTCATTTTTTCCAAGCTGCTCTCAGGATTCTTTCATAGTCTTTGATTTTGGAGACTTTGATTATAATGTCTTGGTGATTTTTTTTTTAGGGTCTATGCTTTTTGGTGAATGTTTGTCTTCTCATCTTTCATGGTATTATTGAAGTTTGCTTTTAAGGAAAATTGTGGCTATACTTCTCCCACTTTTCAACAATTTTCTCTGTCTATCTCTCTATCCCTCTCTATCGATCTATCATCTATCTATCTATCTATCTATCTATCTATCTTTTCCTGTTCAACGATTTCAATTACACATAAGTTACTCCTCTTGATGGTGTCCCAAGAAATTCTTAGGTTCTCTTGGATTTTATTTATTTTTTCTAATTGCTCCTCTAGCTGATTAGTACTCATAAATCTGTCTTCAAGCTCACTAATTCAGCCTTCAATTGGTTCACTTCTACCTCTTTTGCCTTTCAGTGTACTATCTATTTCTGCAATCTTAGCATTAATCTTCTGGATTTCTGTTAATTTAGGGTTTTTTTTTATAGTTTCATATTTTATATTCATTTTGTTCATTTGTTTTTGTATTATTTTTCTGAATTCATCCACAGGTTTTTGGTTTTATTTCCTGGATTTTATGTGCAGCTTTCTAGAACTTTCCCATTGTAATCTGTTGAAAGTACCTAATAATCATTGTTTTGAATTCTTTATCAGGTAGTTTCCATGTCATTTCTTCCTCAGGAAGCTCTTCTGGCTCTTAATTTTTGGTCAGTGGTTTGAGTTACTCTCTCTTGTTTCTGTGAATGAACTGAAATTGTCTGTTTTCTCAGAGACATTGTGATGTTGCTTCATTTGTATTTAATAGATGATTGTACATTATTGTGTTCTTAGGCACTCACCACCTATTTCCTGGTGGGTGTGATTGAGAATGGGAGTGTATGTGTAGTTCTCTGTCCACTGTTTGTATAGCACAATTGAGGGCAGGTTGGGTTGGTGTTGACTGTTGCCTATTGGTTTTCAGGTAGTGCAGGATCAGCACTGGACCTCCAACCACAATTTCAGCTGTTCAAACCCACCAGCTGCTCCTTGGAAATACTATACAGGGTCACTATAAGTCAGAACTGACTTGACTGCACTTAACAGCAACAACAACAACATGATTAAATAGTGGCCCTTGGTCAGTAAGGGGGGCTACAGGAAGTACGGGTAGGACTGAGCCATGGGAGCAGTGTTACTGTCTTCCATCAGGTTGTTGTTGTTGTTAAGTGCCATCGAGTCGGGTCCGACCCATAGCGACCCTGTACAGGGTTTCCGAGGGTGTAAATCCTTACGGGAGTAGAAAGCCTCATCTTTCTCCCGCGGAGCGGCTGGTAGTTTCGAACCGCTGACCTTAAGGTTCGCAGCCCGATTCGTAACCACTACGCTACCAGAGCTCCATCAGGTAGGAAATTAGAAAATATATATAGAGAGAAAACAAAAAACAAAAAAAAAAACCCAACAGTATAAAAGGAAAATAATAATGAATAAGATAGAATAAAGCCAGAAAATAATAGCAAGAAAAAAATAATGTAGTAATTTAAAAGAAAAAGGGAAAGAAAAATTAAGACAAAGCAAGAGAGAATGAAAAGAAAAAATACAATAAACAAAGCCAGATAGAGATGGAAAATAAAAAAGAATGGTTAAAAAAAAAATAGAAGAAAAGATCTTTTGAAGTCGCCTCCTATATAGATGATGCACAGCTCTGTATATAGTATATAGAGGATGTTGCACAAATATTAAATTTTCCTTCTAGGTAAAATTCTCTATTTAAATCCTGCTGATTTTATTCTGAGTTTCAATCTGAAAAACAAAAGGGAGGAGACCTTTTTCCTTCTGTTGTTGTTAAGTGCCATTGATTGGTTCCAACTCATAGAGATCCAGTATAGGGTTTCTGAGGAGCGGTCCGTGAGTTTGAACCATCAGCCTTGTGATTCAAACCTACCTTGCAATCCTGAAATGGCCAAAAAAAAGCAAGTAGTGCCAACAGATGAGACATAGCACATAATGAGATGCAGCTGCAGCGCAGCTGTTTACTGTGTGGAGAGTACTTGGGAATACTTCTGAATTCTTCCAGTGTTTTACTAGAGTTTCATGGATGTTGAGACTTTATAACAGATGATTTAATGTTTTCTTCTGCTTACAGTTTTATTGAAATATATTGTTTTTCTAAAACAAACAAAAAGTGTCCCAAAATACAGGTGCAATGTTGGGAAATCTATGGGCTGTAGCTTCTAAGAGACATGGGATTCATTCTAGGCTCAAATGCCAAGTGTTATCTTGGCCTATGTAAGCTCTCTAAACCTGAATTTAGCGACCTTATGCACAGCAGAACAAAACACTGCCCGGTCCTTGGCCAACCTCACTACTGTTGCCACACTTGAGTCCATCGATGCTGTCACCTGGCCAATCCATCTCATTGGGGTCTTCCCCTTTTTCTCTGACCCTCCCCCTAACTAAACATGATATCCTTCTCCAGTGACTCCTCCCTCCTGACAATATGTCTGAAGTGTGAGAGACAAAATTTGGCCATCTTGGCCTCCAAGGAGCACTCTGGCTGCACTTCTTCCAAAACGGATCTATTGTTTTTTTTGGCAGCCCATGGCACTTTCAATATTCTCCTCCAACACCATAACTCAAAATCATCAGTTCTTCTAGGGTCTTCCTTATTCACTGTGCAGCTTTCACATGCATATCAGGTTATTGAAAATAGCATGGTTTGGGTCAGGCGCACCTTAGTCCTCAAGCTGACACCTTTGCTCTTCAACACTTTAAAAAAGTCTTGTGCAGCAGATTTGCCTAATGCAATAAGTCATTTGATTTCTTGACTGCTGCTTGCATGAGTGTTGATAGTTGAACAAAGAAGAATGAAGTCGTTGACAAATTCAATCTTTTCTCCATTGATAAGAATGTTGTTTATTGAGCCAGTGATGAGGATTTTTATTTTCTTTACATTGAGATGTAATACATGCCAAAGGCTGTGCTCTTTGATCTTCATCAATAAATGTTTTAAGTCCTCTTCACTTTCAGCAAGCAAGGTTGTATCATCTGCATATCGCAGGTTGTTAATGAGTCTTCTTCCAATCCTGATGCAATGTTTTTCTTCATAGAATCCAGCTTCTCGGATTATTTGCTCAGCATACAGGTTGAATAAGCATGGTGAAAGAATACAACCTTGTCGCACACCTTTCCCAAATTTAAACCATTCAGTGTTCCCATGTTCTATTCAAACAACTGCCTCTTGGTCAATGTACACATTCCTCATGAACACAATGAAGTGTTCTGGAATACTCATATTTCGCAATGTTGCCCATAGCTTGTTGAAAACCTTTGAGTAGTCAATAAAACACAATAAAGTAAACATCTTTCTGATATTCTCTGCTTTCAGCCAAGATCCATCGGGCATCAGCAATGATATCCCACGTTCCACGGCCTCTTCTGAATCTGGCTTGAACCTCTGGAAGTTCTCTGTCAATGTATGCTTGCAGCCATTTCTGTATTACCTTTAGTAAAACTTTACTCACATGGGATGTCAAAGAGATTGTCCAAAGATTTCCACATTCCATTGGGTCACCTCTCTTTGGAATAGGTACAAGTACGTATCTCTTCCAATCAGTTGGCCAGATAGTTGTCTTCCAAATTTCTTGGTAGAGATGAATGAGTGCTTCCTGTGCCACCTCACTTTCTTGAAAGATTTCAATTTTTATTCAATCAATTCCTGGTGCCTTGTTCTTTGCCAATTCCTTCAATGCACCTTGGACTTCCTCCTTCAGTATCATTGGCTCTTGATCATATGGTACCTCTTGAAATGGTTGAACATTAATCATTTCCTTTTGGTACATTGACTCTGTGTATTCCTTTCATCTTCTCTTGATGCTTTTGCATCATTCAATAATTTGCCCAGAGAATCTTTCAATAACAAAAGTCGAGGCTTGAATTTTTTTCTTCAGTTCCCCCAGCTTGAGAAATGTTGAGTTTGTTCTTCCTTTTTGATTTTCTGATTCCAGATCTTTGCACATTTTGTCGTAATATTTGGCTTTATCTTCTTAAGCTGATTTTTGAAATTTTCTGTTCAGTTCTTGTACCTCACCATTTCTTCCATTTGCTTTAGCATCTCTACGCTGGAGAGCAAGTTACAGTGTGTCTTCTAGTGTAGCACTGTGGGTTAATGCACCAGACTGCAAAACTGTTTGAACTGCAAGGTCGGTGGTTCAAGCATACCAGCTTCTCCTCAGAAATCCTATACAGGGTCAACATGGGTCGGAATTGACTCAACGGCATTTAACAATAACAAAGTACCTCACTATCAGGGTATAAATACTGTAACTCTCAATGGTCTTTATGTTGTTGTTTAGTATTGTTGCATCAGTTCTGACTTGTTGTTGCTAAGTGCCTTCAAGTCAGTTCTGACTCACAGCACCCTGTATAGGGTTTCCAAGGAGAGGTTGGTGAGATTGACCTGCCAACCTTGAGATTCAAACTCTCCTTGTAGTCCAATGCATTAACCCGCAGCACCACACCAGGAATCAAGTTCCAACTCATAGCGACCCTATAAATGGTTTCAGAGGAATCGTTGGTGAATTTGAATATCTTCCCTTGTAGTTCAAAACAACCTTGCCATCCAGTACTTATCTTATAGCGATACACCAGGACTCCTGGGCTATATAAGAGACAGAACTTTCAATGACAAAATATTTTTGTGCTTAGTTATCTAGAACCAAATAAACTATAAAGCTCTTTTTCTGTAATGAATTAAGACAAATAACCTCACTGTGTACATTCTCGTTTAAAAATTGACTCGTAAACCTCAGGGAAGAGTGTTATTGTTGTTGCTACATGCCCTCTAGTCAGTTCTGACTCATAGGAACCCAATGCACAACAGAATGAAACACTGCCTGGTCCAATGTCCTCCTCACCACCATTTTAATATTTGATCCCATGGTTGCTGCCAGTGTCCATACATCTCATTGGACATCTTCCACTTGTCTGTTGAACATCTGCTTTACCAAGTGTAATGCACTTTTCTAGAAGCTCGTCCTTTCCCAAAGTAAGACAGATGAAGCCTTGCCATCCTTGCTTCGAAAGAGCATTCTGTCTGTACTCTTTCAGCACAGGTTTGTTTGTTTTTGTGACAGTCCATGGTACTGTCAAGAGTCTTCATTAGCACTTTAATTCAAATGCACCAATTCTCTGGTCTTCCATAGTCATTGTATGCCTTTCATATGCATATGAGATCATTGAAAATACCAGGGCTTGGGCTAGGTGTACCTTAGTCCTCAAAGTAATACCTTTGCTCTTGGCCTCCATTAAACAGAGACCTCCTCAATCTGCTGCTAAGGGGAGGATCTGATCCTCATCCTTTTACTATGCATTTTCCTAGTTGTGTAAATTTTCCATTCTTTCTATTACACATTATTTCATATGTACAATCATCAAACTGTCTCCTCTCTTAAAGTATCATTTTCAAAACTGCTGCCACATTTCAATATTTAGAAATCAGCAATGGCATGAGCCAGGTCAGTTTTTAAAAACTTCTCAAAGTCCTTCTGTTTTGAGCTGTGCATTTCTGACACCCTGTTTCTGCATTGTAATTGTGCTCTGTCTAGTGGCATCTTTGCTATCTCTTATACACAGGCATGTTCAGTCTTGTGCCAACAGGGCTACTTCCCATGACTTGTGCTAAGAATTTGCTTAGGCCTGTGAAACCTTCCTCCCAAGAAAGGATCTTTCCTCATCTGTATTTGTTTCTGTAGAATCCTAAAATGGAGTTTTGGGGGATGTTTCTAAAGATTATGCTGCTTGTATCTTACTCTCCTAGATTCTTCAGCATCCTAGGTCAGTGATTCTCAAAGTTTGGTCCACAAACTCCTGGGACTCTCCAGTACCATTTCAGGAGGTTTGTTAAGTCAACCTGTTTTCTTCATAATGTTAAGATACTATTAACCTTTTGCATGAGTTTGACTTATGCATTGACTGAAGGTACAAAAGCAGTGGTGAGTAAAACTGCTGGAAGCTTAACATGAATCAAAGCAGGGACACTATACTGTATTAGTATTCATTTTATTTTTACTAATGTGCATTCAGAGTCCCAGTGTGGTGTTGTGGGCTGATGCCCTGTACTGCAAAGTCGTTTGAACCACAAGGTTGGTGGTTCAAGCTCATCAGCCGCTCCTTGGAAACCCTATACAGGGTCACTATGGGTCGGAACAGACTCAACGGTACTTAACAACAATAAAAAATGTGTATTCACAGAAAAGGAAAAGAAACTAGTTTCTCTTAAGAATACCCTTGGTCAATCCCAGTAAAAATTACTAATTTTATTAAATCTTAACCTTTGAGATCACAACTTTTTAATAGTCTATGTGGCAAAGTGACAAGTCTGCATAAAGCACTTCTATCGCATACTGGAGAGTGATGTTTGTCTCAAAGGACAAGCATTTGTATGATTGAGTTGTAAACTGCACTGGCCACTTTTTTCAAAGAACATGATATTTACTTGGAGAAACAACTGGTAGACAAAAAGTGTGGTTATACAAATTTGGATATTTGGCAGACATTTTCTTGAAAATGAGCAAAAGTACCTGTCATTTCAAGGTGAAAAATATTTGCTGACAAAGATAACATTTTGACATTTAAACAAAAATAAGAATTTTGGAAAATTTATATCTAGTTTGAGAATTTTGACAGGCTTTAAATATGTAAAGATTTTTAAAAATTTAGATTCTTGATGATATTCACATAAGTTTTAAAAATACGATATGAAGAAATGTGTCAACATTTAAAAACTTTTTGTAGTACAGTAAATCAATATTTCCTAAATGATCAATATATGCTTAAACAAAATACTATATAAGTTAACCATCTGTACGAATGCAAGATATACCAATGGATTATAATCTACCAAGAATTAAAAATTCACTAATAGGCTTCAGATTCTCCATTGCAGAGGTCTTTTAAGAAACTACCACTTGTCCAGTTTTGAATAGTGTCAAAAGAAGAAACATGCTTCCCACCATATTAAAAATCAAACAAACTACTAAGTCGTCTTAACAGTCTTTGGTTAAATAAATATTTCTTAGATAAAATAGAAACTTGCAATCCATAAAAGAAAACCATAATCACTTGGACTTTGTCAAAATGTATGCCTCTATTCTTTTCAGCATATGGATAAGAAAAAGAGAGAGAGAGGAAGAGAGATAAAATGTTTTCAAATGATATCTGAGAAAGGAATTTTTCTGAGACTATATAAAGAATTTTCAAAACTTGAAAAGAAGAAAACAAGTGCTCAGTTAAACAAAAGATCAAACACGTCACCAAAGAAGATACAAGGGGACTTCATAAAGTTCATAGAAAAATTTCATTATCTTTTAATTCTATTTTTTTCCACAAAGTTTTGGGAGCCCTCTCAAATATGTTATGGATTCAATTGTGCTCCCTTCCACAAATATGTATTATAAATTTGTGAATAGTTTCCTTTTTTGTACAAATGGAGTCATATCAAGGTAGGCTATGTTTTCAGACAATCACTTAAGAGATATAAAGGGAGCAAATACGCACAAAAGCAAGCAAACAGGAATGAAAAAAATACAGTAAGTTCATGAGTTCCAAAAATCCAATTTACTGACAACTGGTTGTTGTTAAGTGCCACTAAGTTGGGTTTAGACTCATCATGGCCCTGTATAGGGATTCCAAGTATTGGCTTGTGTGTTTGAACCACTGACCTTGATGATAACAGTCCAGTGCTGATTCTACAGCACAACACCAGGACCCCATAGACAACTGGTTGTTATTGTTGTTAGGTGCCATCGAGTCAGTTACAACTCATAATGACACTATGAACGACAGAATAAAACACTACCCAGTCCTGTGCCATCCTCACAATTCTTATGCTTGAGCCCATTGCTGCTGCCACTGTGCCAACAACTTGTATTTGTCCTTTAATGTTGTACAAGTTTGCCCTCATTTTGAAATGATTGAACCAACCCCTGTTGGTTCTTTGTTACAGTCACCTTCAGTTGCTGCATGTGAAGCTTTTAAATTATTGAAAACGCTTTAAGCATTTTCTTGCATTAAAGCAAGACTAGATATAAACCAAATGAATCACTTCTTACTTTCCTACACAATTTGGAATGGATCTGGTTGGTAAGGTGGGGACTGCCTGTAAAGAAGCTAAGACAGGACTTCCTCCATAGCAGACAGAGAGAGGAAGCCTGCCCTTACAACCAAAGGCCTGAATTCAAACTTCTATCCTCCAAGACTCTGAGAAAATAAATTTATGTTCATTAAAGCCACCCACTTGTGAAATTTACTTCATTGTATCACTTATAAGCAACTAAGACAATATGTTGCTGCTGTTCCTACGTTATGTCTAGTCGGTTCTGACTGCTAGCCAGTGACACTAGAGGGATGCAGGGTGTGTGGACCACACCAGTGACACTGTCAGACTGCGGTGATAAAATGAGTATCTATAACATTTTTGTGCAGTGTTCACCAGAGATTTATTATTATTTTATAAAAATATCCCTGTAATTTGTTACAGAAGTCCTGGTGTGGTGCTGTAGGATAAGCACTGGATTACTAATCACTAGATTGGTGACTCAGACCATCAGCCATTCCTTGGAAACCCTATACAGGGTTGCTGTGAGTCAAAACCAACTCAACAACACTTAACAACAGTTAGTTATAATCACACAAAAAATATGTTTTTCATGATCCCAAGGTCCACAAAACCAAACCCACTACTTTCAACTTAATTTCAAATCATAGTGACCCTTTAAGGGCCAAGTAGAACTGCACCGTAGAGTTTCTAAGTGTACAGATCTTTACACAGCTGATTGCCTCATCTCTCTCATGCCTCTCGTCTCCCACTGTGCTACATGAATCAATGTATCCACAAAAGTAAAAGTCTGTGCTGTTTTACTTCAACTGTACTTCTGTCCAACCTGGCACTGATGCTTCAAATCACATGATTTTATTTGCAAGCCGTGGGTTACTGTGCTGGACTGCGAGGTCAATTTGAACTGCAAGATCAGTAGTTCTAACTCACCAATCACTACTTGGAAGCTCTATACAGGGTCACTGTGGGCAGGAATTGACTCGACAGCACTTACCAACAACAACACAAATGTGCTGTTGTTTTCATTACTGCTGGTATTTTTCTGGAGGAGGGGACATCATTTATTTTACCAAGCTTGCTGGTGTTTTAGCTACACTTTTGTAGTAATGATAGTGTTTAAGAATAAAGATGTCAGTTTGAGTTCTAAGGTATGCCTGACCTAAGTGATAGTATTTTCAGTACTGTCACATACATGGAAAAGTTGGACAGTGAATAAGGAAGACCTTAGAAAATGGATGCCTTTGAGTTATGGTGCTGGGGAAGAATGTTAAAAGTACCATGGGCTTCCAGAAGCAAGACAAATCTGTGTTGGAAATACAGCCAAAATACTCCTTAGAAGCCAGAATAGCCAGACTTCACCTCTCACACTACTAACTTACTATCAGGAGGGACCAGTCCCCGAAGAAAGGCATCATGCTTGGTAAAGTGGAGCCTCAGCAAAAAAGAGGAAGAGCCCAATGAGCTGAAATGGCATAGTGGCATCAGCAATGGGTTCAAGTGAACAATTGTGAGGATAGCACAGGACTGAGTAGTGTTTCAGTCTGTTGTACATATGCTTGCTATAAGTTGGAACCAACTTGACATCATGTAACAACAAGAAACATCTGGATATCAATATCAATAACTTTTTGGAAAATGAAATCGCAATTAAAGGAAAATAATAACAAAAAAACTTTTACAAAGTCTTCCATGAAGTTCCTAATAATGTTGTAACTAATCATGCAATTCAATGTAGAAATGTTTTATATAATAATTTTGTTGTTAATATTCATATAATCTAGTAAATATTATATTTAAGCAACGTACAAATGTGTCTATATATTATTATATGAATAAAATTGCTAGTAAGCATTACTGAGAAATCTATATGATCTGATAGAAGAGAGATCCAATGAAGAAAGGGACACCATGTGTTACCATAATGGTAGCACCAACACTGCTGGAAACAACCATAGGTATAACAGAATGGAATGCTGTCCAGTCCTGTACCATCCTCACAATTGTGGAGCTGTGTTGACATAATGGGTAAGCTCATGACTGAAACTATAAGGTGCTCAGTTGGAACCAACCAACCAACTTGCAAGAGAAAAGACCTGGTGATCTTCTTCCATAAAGATTTCAGCCTAGGAAACCCAATGGGAAGTTCTACTCTATCCTATAGGTCACTTTCCTTTAGAATCAACGTCTTAGCAACTGATTTAAGAAAATGTACATGTGGAAAATTAGTATACAATAGATGTTCAACAATTAATCATAGGAAATTGTAAACTAAAAAGATTACAATTTTATTTCTAAGATATTGTTGAAAAGGCAAGACTGCAAAAGCAGAAAACGGATTCATAGTTGCCAGGGACCACGGTGGGAAGATGGTTTGACTAAGAGAATTTGGGAAAAGTATAAAGCTGTTTTATCTATAGACTTTAACAGTGGTTACTACTATATGAGGAGCCTGGTTCACACAGTCTGCTATTGCTCCTAACCTAAAAGGTGGCAGTTCAAACACACCCACCAACTTCATGGAAGAAAGATCTTGTGAATATTTCTTCCATGGAGAAGTTGTGCTCTGTAACATGGATTATCATGACTCTTAACAAGAGCTACTACATGCATTTTTAAAAAACTCACAAAGCTGTATGTTGGAAAGGGTAAATTTTATTGTCTGTAAATTATGCCATAGACACCATCTTAATCATCTTAGGTAGTAGTGATATATATATTAGTAGTGAT
>NW_006408531.1:32361361-32367982 GCF_000296735.1 Chrysochloris asiatica | reverse complement strand
ATATATATTATGTATATATAAAAGAGAGGGGATGTAATGTACAGGTAAGATCTAAATTAATTCTTTATTATAGTACACTAAAGTATTTTCTGTTAACCTTTGGGCAAGTTACTGAAATCATAATTTGTACTCCATACACACAGACCACAAACCATGGTCCAGGCTTCCACTTCAAACTCATGGCCATCAGTCAAACAGAACATATGATCTATGCAAGCAAATACCAAAGAGTAAAGAGCGGTGGCAGAAGCTGAGTTAGAAGAGCCATGGTCCATTCCTTAACCCACCAACTAGACTACTCATTTCACTTCCATTGGAAGAAGTTAGGGTGGAGCTAGCCTCTCAATCAGTTCAAGGTAAATCTTAGTTGGCAGAGAACAGAAATGGGAAAGAAAACTTCCCTACTAGTATTGCCAATCAACTTTTCCTTTATGAATCCTTAAACATTTGGAACTTAAGAAAGCACAACTAGCAGGCCTTCTAAAAAAATCATGTTTCCCAATCCTCCTACTAGCTCTGTCTCTATAAAATTATTGTTTCTGCAGGAAATCACTAAATAAGAATGCCCCATTGCTTATCCATGGTCCAAGCACACTATGTAGTTTCCCTTGCAATATCCACTTGCCTGCATGCCAGTTACAGTACATATTTTATAGCTGTTGGGGATTATGTGTGCTTAATTATAGATGGATACCTAACAAAGCAGCAATGAAAGATAAGCACTTAAAAATGTCTTCTGTACTCATACATATAGCTGTAGGTATGAGTGTCATGTAATTTAGTGTTCTTTTCACTCATCACAACCCACTGAGCTCAAGAATTTGCTTTAGCTAAGAATTTCATACTTCAAGAAAATGCTTTATTTGTATGTAAAATATTCATGAACAACTAGCAAAAAGCCATTGGAAGAATGGACCATAAAAATTTAAAAATCTGAGATCAAATATAAATCTTTTAATAATTTTATAGTAGTCATAATAAATATAATAGTTGAATAATGTTTTATATTTATTTAACTATTTTTAAATTTGTTCTGCCATTTGTAAAGGATATATCAGATTCTGCAATGAACCTGTAGAATGGGTCAGCTCAACAAATGAAATTCATGTTCAGTTATATATAATAACAACTGGGTGACCTGTGGTGAGTTATTTGGGACTTTGGACCTATATTTTCTTCTCAGAAAAAGTGAACCCAGAGATACACAGAGGTGCTACCAATTTGGGTTTGTAATAGAGCTCTTGATTCTATTACATGCATCACAGACTTTCTGGTGTACCCCAGCTGAAAGCTCCTTTAAAATAAGCCTCGGGGACCATAGAGAGATTGATCATTTATCTGAAATAATGTTATTTCTGTGGTTTAGTCTGTTTGTGCAGTCTCTGGAAAATATGTCCTATCTTGACTTAAAATAAAAAAAGTATTGTTCACAAGTAAGAAAAACTACTTCTGTGACCTATTTTCCCAATATGGTAAATAATATATTATAATACTTCTTTAATGTCTTCTTTATAATGATGCTGTTTCAGAGTGGTATCCCTTATTCATCTGTATAGAACAGGTACATCTCTTGAGTATATATTCACTTAAATTCAAAAGATAAGCTAAGAAATCTGAGGAATATATATGTATATAGTTAAATATAGCATGCTATCTTTTATAAATCCATATAAAAAGAAAAGAAATTATCTGTGCAAAAACACTTCTAAAAGAATATAGATAGTTTTGCAGAGTGTTTTCCTTTTGCTCGTTAAAAACGAACAAATGCTGAAGTACTAGGTTTTATTCATCATAAAGTCTCATGTTTTCTGCTGTTGTTAGTGAATTCAATAAGTGAATTTTCCAGATAACTGAGCTGTATTTTTAATAATCTTCAAAACTACTTATTAAACCTCCCCTCTCTGATGGGAAATGTTCAGATATTTTTAATATTATAAAATCTTCCTAATTAGGAAACTTGGGACACATTTATAATTTTTGATAATGTAAGGTCTGGTAGCGTAGTGGTTATGAATCGGGCTGCAAACCTTAAGGTCAGCGGTTCGAAACTACCAGTCGCTCCGCGGGAGAAAGGTGAGGCTTTCTACTCCCGTAAAGATTTACACCCCCGGAAACCCTGTACAGGGTCGCTATGGGTTGGACCCGACTCGATGGCACTTAACAACAACACCAAGGTCACTATTAATACTGTATTGAGTCCTGTTGGTGCTGTAGGATAAGCACAGGACTGCTAACTGCAAGGTCAACTGTTCAAACCTACTAGCCACTCAGTTGGAGGCTATATACTCCTGTGAAGATTTACAGCCTTGGAAACATGTTTGTTATGATTTTAAATAACTCACTGGTGGGTTTTCTGTTTTTGTTTCTCTTTAATACTATGGGATTATTATGAGGCAGAATTGACTCAACAGCACACAACCAGTAAAGCAACATTAATACCACAGTTCCTCAACTCTAAGGTTTCACATTAGATGACATTGATGGTAGTGGTGGTGGTGGTTGTGTGCTATCAAGTTGGTTCCAACTCATAGAGACATATGAGGGTTTCTGAGGCTGTAAATCTTTGCAGGAACAGAAAGTCTCATCTTTCTCCCACAGAACAACTAGCAGACTCAAACTGTTGACTTTAGGTTAGTAGCCTACCTCTTAATCTACTACACTACCAAGGCTCCTTTTAGAAGCCACTATTGTTACAAAACCAAATCTTTCAGGGAAGAACAAAGTAAGACAATATTGAATACACTATTGGCAAGGTAAATTTCATTTTCAGAACATCAAAATTCAGGGAAGATATTACATTTAAGAATGTAAGTATTGTGCTAAAATTAATTCTTTAACATCCTCCAATACACAACATAGGTTGTTTTGTTTTGGGGCCCTCTTCATACAGCTTACCACATTCTCCCTTGCCACGTCTCATCAGCTTTACCACTAGTGTAAATACCCATTATTTTCTTCTATTTTGATGCTACCCTGAACTCCTGGCTGTGACTTGGGAAACCCAAATAGCAAACTAGTCAATAATTATGTGTTAAAGAATCACAGATTCTTACCTGAAGCCCAAGGTTCATTCTTCCATGCTACGTTTTGTGACAATGCATCTATGCTCTGAGAATTTGTGTCACATCTGTGTCAGGACCCTGTTCCAATGCTCTACAATTGCCAGGAACTTGCACTGTACATCAATGTCATGTTACTTCCATTCGTCATTTTAAAATGAATTATATATGAAATACGTTTATATGCATGCTGAAGTCTCCACAAATATATGTTCTCATAGCTTGAAAGATACATGAAACATTGACACTGCCAAACCCTCATTTATAGACTGACTCTACCAGGAGACACACTGGAAGCCCAGTAACAAGGCTAAGGAGGAAACAAACTGGGAAACAGGAGAGAGGCCACCTTCACTTAGCTATTAAGGCCAACTGCCTTGAGGCTGCTGCCATGGTACCCATGTCTGTGACAAGTAGTATGGTGGTCTTTTCAGGGAACTTGAGTGTAACAGTGATTAAAACAGTAAGTTAAATGGTGTTTTCATTGCATAGGGCTTCCATAGCAAAGTAACACAAATTGCGTAACTTATAAAAACCAAAATTTATTGTCTCATAGTTCTGGAGGCTAGGAGTCTAAAAATAGGATATCACAAGTATTGATTCAATTTTAAGACTCTGAGAGAAAATCTGTTTTATGTCTTTCTTCTAGTCTGGTGAATCCCTGCATCTTTGGCATTCCTTGACTTACAACTCTGCCTCTGTTGTTGCATGGCCATCTTAACTCTGTGTATCTCTGTATCTCTTTTCCTCTTTTATAAAAACACCACTCATATTGGATTTGGACCCACCCTATAGCAATAGGATCTTGTTTTAACATAACTGATAACATCTTCAAAAATTATATTTCCAAACAAAGTCTCATTCACAAATACCAGAGTGCATGACTTCAATGTACCTTTAACAGGGTCACAATCCAATCCTTAAGTCTTGACTGACTTCACAGTTACGAAGGGACCAGCAAGACTTTAGACAATGGTTTCACAATAAATCAAGAAAAGAAGGTACACCTTCCCTTTGCCCCTGGGAAGTAGTTAACAAAGGTAGCCAGTGTCTTTAGGCTCTGAAGGAACTGACTGGGGTTCCTCTTGCATAACTGGGTTTCAGAGAAGAATTGGAGTGCCCGAAGGAAAATTTGGGAATGACCTTATTTTCCTGACTGAGTCAATGAGACTGGAGAGTCATTTGTCAATACATGGTGTTTGGGTTTTTCCTTCCATGAGCAAGGTACCGGTTATATCATAACCAAGATTAGTTTCAGACATCACCAACAGGTGATATTTAAGATTATTGGTAATTTTTTTGTTGAGACTCTGGCTAATTTGAGTCTGAAAATCATGATTCTGGTGCTCATTTTGCTTGTGAGAATTTGAGAAAATTCTCATCTCAAAAATATCATTGTTTTCAAATCCAAGTTGTCATATGTTGGCATAGTAAGGAAAAACATGGGGTTAGGTAAGAGTGTTTTTATAAATCAGTTGTTTGCTAACTTAAAACTCATCTTCCCTGGGGACGAGTCCATTAGGTATGACAAAAACAAAATTAATGATCTAGCTGAGTTTGAGAAGTGAAAGAAAACTCTAGGAAGAGTATGAAATTGAATGTGGAGAGCAATGTTGGAAGACACAGGAGTGAGATACTCAGAGTCAAACCTTAAAATTAGTATAACCCCTCTGGGATATTTTACAACCCTGAGGCATTTTTTTCTCATCAATGAATTTTCTCAGATGTCAGCTTGAGGACTAAGGTGTGCCTGACCCAAGCCATGATATTTTCAATAACCTCATACTCATGCAAAAGCTGGACAGTGAATAAGGAAGACCGTAGAAGAAGAACCGATGCTTTTGAGTTTTGGTGTTGGAGGAGAATATTGAAAGTAACATGGGCTGCCAAGAAACCAACGGATCTGTGTTGGAAGAAGTGCAGCCAGAGTGATCCTTGGATTTTTCTCATACTTCAGACATATTGTCAGAAGGGACCAGTCGCTGGAGAAGGCTATCATGTTTGGTAAGGTGGAGGGTCAGAGAAAAAGAGGAAGACCCCCAGCAAGATGGATTGACAAAGTGGCAGCATCAATGGACAATGCATGGCAACAATAGTGAGGTTGGCCCAGTGCATATGGTCGCTATGAGTCAGTACAAACTTGATGGCACCTAATAACAATAACAACAGAAGTCCTGATGTGGCACTGTGGATTAATGCACTTAACTGCAAAGTCAGTTTGAACTGCAAGATTGGTAGTTCAAGCTCACCAGTCGCTCCTTGAAAACCCTGTACAAGATTGCTATGGGTTAGAACCGACATAATGGCACTGAACAACAACAAGAAAATCTCTTTAATCTCTTTCCATATCAATCATTCACAGTGTTCTTCCTCTCTTCTGTTACCAAAGTAGTTCTCAAAGGATTTTATTGTTGTTGTGTTGTTGTTACTGAGGACATAAATAAAATAATAGAAGAGAAGATGGGTAAGAAATATTTTTATTTTATTTCCTCTTCTTCCTGTCATTGTAAATTTAGGGTTATTTAACATATTCTGTGAGCAAGACACTCTACCACTCTGTGACTAACAAAAATAAAAAAGGAAAATTTATGGTAGTGTTCTCTTGAGGTTTACAGTCTAGGAGACAGACATGCACAAAATGACATTAAATGTGTAATAGTTGTCACAATTCAAAAGTATTCCAAATACATCATGAATCTACAAGAAAGAACACTGGCTCACAGTTACATCTGGGAATCAGAGAAAGGGTCACAGGAAAGGAAATTATTAGCTGCAAAGCCTCTTGAAACTGGATTTAGAAGTCAAACATCACTTCTACCTCATTCTATTAGTCAATTCAAGTCCCAGGACTATTCCATAATCAAGTTAAAGAAACAAGGGAAAATAGATTCACTCTCTTGATGGGAAGAGTGACAAAGTCATATTGTAATGAGCAATACAGTGATAGGGGAAATTTTTTGCAGCCATCTTTGCAAAAAATCCTCCCATTGGCCACAAACACTTACAAACTTTTCACAAGCTAAATAAATGCACTCTCTTCCTCAAAAGTCTCATCCTGCTATACATCAGGCTGGAAGTCCAGGATCGTATGATCTACATCATGTCACCATGCAAGTAGGCTTCTGAGGAATTTTAGTTCAGATGTGGCTCCTTCTGATAAAGAGATCTAAGAATTTAAAAGATAGGTTATCTGGCAACCACCTGCAAAGATGTAAAATTCTAACACACAATGGTGTGAAGAGGAGAGGATAACCACAATTGACACACCCACAAAAAAGGAGGAAAATAATACATAGCCATCACTGTTCCGTGTTATTGTTGTTAGGTGCCATCGAGTCGGTACCAATTCATAGCGACCTTATGCACAGCAGAACGAAACACTGCCCGATTCTGGGCCAACCTCACTATTGTTGCCACACTTGAGTAGATCAATGCTGCCACTCGGCCAATCCATATTGTTGGGGGTCTTACTCTTTTTCTCTGACCCTTCACCTTACCAAACATGATATTGTTATGCCCAGAATTCGGGGTCCCCAAAGACCACCAAGGAGCCGACACTGAT
>NW_006408531.1:32358157-32359686 GCF_000296735.1 Chrysochloris asiatica | reverse complement strand
TGTCCACCATGGGTAACCCTGCTGGTATTTAAAATACCGGAGGCATAGCTTTCAGAATCACAGCAACTCACAAGCCACCACAGTATGACAAACTGATAGACGAGTGGTAGTCACTGGTCCATAGCATTTATGAAATCCATCTGGGCCCATGTTGCAGATTCCCCCCGAGGCACAGATATTCCTTCAATTTTGTTCATTGGTGAAATTCTTTAATACACACTCTTAGCTCTTAGATCTTACATGTGGGTACTTTCTGGGAAACCTCCCTTTTATATTAATAAAAAGCTCAGATTTATAGTTGAACAACTTTCTCTGTTTTCCTTCTATGGTGTCCCTCTTAATGTCTCCCAGCAATTTAATGAATTGCATTTTATGATTTTAATGGTCTAAGGAGTCCTGGTGTGGCACTGTGGGTTAATGTGCCAGATTGCAAAGCTGTTTGAACTGCAAGGTTAGTGGTTCAAGCTCACCAGCCACTCCTCAGAAACCATATCCAGGGTTGCTATGGGTCGGAACTTAGCGACTCATTGGCACTTAACAATGACAACAAAGGTCACATTGCTAATACTGATTAAAGCTGTTAGGTTTTGATGAATCAAAAATCCATATACTTTCTATTACACCAGCCTTTCTTTATAGGCAATAGACCAAAAGAATCAAGATTTTACACCCATTTAATTTTTTTTTTTTTTTT
This sequence comes from Chrysochloris asiatica, assembly GCF_000296735.1. Taxonomy (NCBI): domain Eukaryota; kingdom Metazoa; phylum Chordata; class Mammalia; order Afrosoricida; family Chrysochloridae; genus Chrysochloris; species Chrysochloris asiatica. The sequence goes on along the minus strand of NW_006408531.1, from coordinate 32,358,992 downwards.
TTTTTAGTTTTTATTGTGACTTGAGTGATAGTTTACATGGGATAAAATCAGTTTTACATTCATCATTTCATTGCATTTATTACAATCACCTCCGTGCATCATCATTCAACAGTATTTGCTTCTAGTCCCTATGGTTCTGTTGTTTTTTGGGGGGTTTTAAGGGGTAACGCAGTGTACACAAAAATAGTCAGGAATATATAATCATTTAAACAACCAAAGGTATGCCCGTTTAATTCTGATGAGGATTGAGGATAAAGCAATCCACTCTAATGAGAATGTCCTTGACAACAGTTTTAGCTAGAGACAAATAGAGGTTAGAGTCTGATAGAGGCTACATTCATTAACCTTGAGAGCAAAACAAACAAGAACAAAAATACTTCAGGTATTGCCCAGTATTAAAAATTCGAGTTAGTTGTTTTATATGCTCATACATAAATGTACCTAATATTCTCCTCATTGTTGTCTTTTCCATGCTGGAAAATGTTACAGTGGTGGTTTACATTATACCTGACTAGGGCTTGATGAAGAAAAACAGAAATAAGAGACCACTTAACTCTGGAAGTATGAAAATTATTTAAAACATTATAGAGTCAGAATTTCTTGCATCATGTTTATTACTTACACTTATGTTAAAAAGAACAGAGGGTAGTTACCATTTTGTGTCAACTTGACTAGGCCAAGATTCTCGATGGTTTGGCAGTTGAGGTGTAGCTACCCCCAGGATGTGATTTGATGAGATAAATGAATAAGAGGATTAAGAATAAGATTGTTCCTGCTGTTAGGTGCCATTGAGCAGGTACTAAAGCATAGTGACCTTATGCATAGCATAACAAAA
>NW_006408531.1:32352266-32353970 GCF_000296735.1 Chrysochloris asiatica | reverse complement strand
AATGCTACTTGGAGGCAAGGATGACAAGACTTTGTCTCTCATATTTCAGAAATAGGAGAGACCAATCCCTGGAATTGGAAGGTCAGTGAAAAAGAGAAAGGTGCCCCAATAGATGGGCTGACACTGTGACAGCAGCAATGGGCTGCAGTGTAGCAATAGTTATTAGGATGGCACATGACCTGGCAATGTTTCATTCTGTTGTTTATCGGGTTGCTATGAATCAGAACCAACTCAATAGTACCTAACAATAACAACAACAATTGTCTCAAAAAGGCTTCAGCAGAACAAGGGAGCTTCAAAAAGTATGTAAAAAAAAAAAAATCCATTATCTTTCAATGGAATTAAAACTGCCAGAAAGAAAAGATTAGAAAGAGAATGAATGGGTCTTGGCTGAGAGGAGAGAATGCCAGAAAGATGTTTACCTGTGTTGTTTTGACTATGTGAATGTGTTAGACCGTGTGGATCATAACAATATTTGGATAACATTGTGAATTCCAGAGTACTTAACTGTCCTCATGAAAAGCCTGTACATATACCAAGAGACAGTCATTCAAAGAGAGGAAGAACTGTAAGGTTTAAAATCAGGAAAGGTCTGTGTCAGGGCTGTATTCTTTCACCCTGCTTGTTTAGTTTGTATGCTGAGCAAATAATCCGCATGACTGTACTATATGAAGAACATGGAATCAGGATTGGAGGAAGACCTGCAATGTGCAAATGATACAAATTTATCTGTTTAAAGTGAAAAAGACTGGAAGCATTTACTGATGAAGATCAGCGGCTCCATGCGTCAACATGGATTACACCCCAACATAAAGAAAACAAAGTCTTTACAATTGGATCAACAAGCCACCATTGTGATAAAAAGAGAAAACAATGGAAGTTCTCAGGGTTTTATTTTACTTGGGTCCACAATTAATGCTCATGGAAGCAGCAGCCAGAATGTCAAATGACATATTGCGTTAGGCAAATCTGCTGAAAGTGTTTTTTGTTTGTTTGTTTTTGTTTTTAAAGCAAAGATGTGCCTAACTCAAGTCATGGTATTTTCAATCACCTGATATACATGTGAAATCTAGATAAAGAATAGGGGAGATAAAAGGATATTTGATGCCTTTAAGTCATGGTGTGGTGAGGAATATTAAATATACTGTGGACTGCTAGATGAACAAATTTGTCTTGGAAGAATTACAGTTGGAATTCTCCTTAGAAGTGAGAACTGTGACATTTTGTCTTATATAGTTTGCATATGTTATCAGGCGGGACCAGTCCTTGGAGAAGGACATCATGCTTGATCAAGTACTTGTTGTTGGGCCATCGCCAGCAAGCGTTGAGTCATGGAGAGCCAGCGCTTTTACCCCCATCTCGCTGACCACTCAACTGTCCTCAATATCTGAACACTGCACTGTCTATTCAAAGCCTTTGACATGGGATCCCTCAAGAAATTACCCTTTCGGTGCTCAGCCAGGAGCAGTTGGAAGGAGTCGGAGCATCGGTGCGCAGAATTGTTGTTGTTAAGTGTCGTTCAGTCGATCCTGACACACAGCGACCCTGTATAGGGTTTCCAAGAAGCAGCTGGTGAGCTTGAACCACCGACCTTGAAAGTCAAACGACTTTGCAGTCTGATGCATTAGTCCACAGTTACACACGTTGTTGTTGTCAGGTGCCATCGAGTCGGAACCGACTCATAGCGACCCCATGCACAGCAGA
>NW_006408531.1:32349084-32351486 GCF_000296735.1 Chrysochloris asiatica | reverse complement strand
ACCAATGAACACCAATCTCAGGCCATTCTTGATTTCAGAAATGCAAAAAACGAGCTTGAAAGGGCCAAAATCTGAAAATCAAAGTTTGGAAATTAGCTAAGATCACAAGAGCAGAACCCCATGCTTTCAAGAATTTGGCATCTTATGGCATTAAGCATCCCTAAATGCATTCACGTGCCAAAGCTTAACCTAGCTGGTATTTCTAAAGAGTTCCATACTGAAGTGGTTAACACAGTTTTTAGAACAAGGCACTTGTAGTCTATTTCCTGACACAGACCAATTAACTTAATTGTTGCTTCTTTGAAGAAAAAAAAAAAAAAGAGTAGTTGTTATTGTTGTTGTTAAGTGCCATTGAGTTGGTTCCGTCTCATAGTGACCCTGTATAAGGTTTCCAAGGAGTGGCTGGTGGGTTTGAATTGCTGACCTTGTGGTCTAAACTGACCTTGTTGCCCAGTGTTCACCCTACAGTGCTACACCATAAGGTAAGGGAAAAAGAAGACGCTCAATGAATGACTGCAACAATAGATTTAAGCAAATGAACTATTGTAAGGATGGCATGAGACAAGGTAGTGTTTTACTCTGTTGTACATTGGGCCACTATCAGATGGTACTGACTTGGCAATGCCTAACAGTAACAACAACCATGTGTAGGTTTATTGTTAGGATTAACTGAGTTAATATATGAAAAATTCTTTAAATAATTCTTGGAATATAGTCTTTTCTTGTAGAGCTATTGTAGGTTCTGAGGAGGTTAATTATAGCGTGAGGGAGGAGAAGTCAGCATGGATCATTTCAGTTTAGGACTTGAGTTAGCAGTGCACTCTCTGTACGACATACAGTTAGATGCAGGTCTAGAACTCAGTGGCCACCAAAAGGTTTTAGCCTAGAGCTATTGAATAAGGAGTCATAAATACAATTAAAGTTATGAATTGAATGAATGAGTAAGTGGAGTTAGATAATAACAGAACTAAGAACAGACCCTTACCAGATCAATGTTGTGTGAGGAGGCACAATCAAAAGTAGTCTAACACGATAAAACGTGATAGAAAATTTAGAGAATATCTATAGACGTTAGTACAAAAGACATGAACAGAGGAGATAATGATTAGTACTGTGCAGTTTTGCAGGAAGTTCCCTAAAAATAAGGACTGAAAGTGGTCTAATGGAATAGCTTATGAAAAAGGTGTTGGTAATATACCTAGTAAGAGATGGGGTTAGATGCTAGATTTAGGAGTGCTGAGTTATAACTGGAAAAGAGGAAAAGAGAAAGAGATTTCTTTTTCTTTTTTTCATTGGGAAGGAAATGAATGAAAGATAAGCTTAGCTAAAGGGAAATATGAGATTTTTTTCCCTTACTATTATTATTAATCAGGGAACTTGAGTATGGGAAGGTAAGTCAAAAAGTATTACTCCAGGGAAAAATCCAAAACAAAAATAGCAGTCTGCTTGGCTACTACAAGAACAAGCAAGTCATTCACCAGAGAACCATCAAGGCAAGAAGTCAAGTACCTGCAGGATAAACACTCCTCCAAGACTGAAACACAAATAGAACACATGAGCAGACATGTTACCTTGCTGGCAACCAGGTTGATCTGCTGGTGAGTGGAAGAGGGGGAAAGGCAACAGTGAATATATGGGCTGAACTCAAGCATGTTCCATAGACTCCCATCAACCGAGAGATGAGAGAGAGAAGAGGAAGAGCTGGTTGGTCTGAAGTGTGGTGAGACCTGGGGACTCCTGAGCCCATGACAAGGATGTAACTGTGGAGGGCTAGAGCTGAGAGTGAAGAATCCAGCTGATATGAAGTGAGGGGAGATGCACAAGAACACCCAAACTTGTAGATAGAGTGCCCATTCGACCTAGCTTTGATGGCTACATGATCAGAACTCAACTAGAGAAAAATAAATTTAAAAAAAATTTTTGATAAAGGAAACAAGTGTAAATTGCTACAATATGATGAACTTGACCTATAGTTATGGACATAATAGCTCAAAATACCACCTGAGAAGGAAGGTGTCTTCATATCAAGTATCAATCCTATCCCCTCTGTATACAGGGTTGATAGGGGTGGGCAACTTAGACATTGGCTACCTAAAATGCCGGGAAGTGGAGAGGGTGGAACTAAGGCATGAAGTTACTGGCTTACAAGTTTTGAAAAGGGAATTTAATTTCAGAGTGTGCGAGGGAAGGTAGAATCCCCACTGAATAGTTTGCATCTTCTCTAGATAGTTCTGGTGAAAAAAGATGTGAATAAAATTTCTGATTCAATAGTGAGTAATTGTATCATGACTAATTGCAAAGGCAGAAGTTTTGTAACAAAAAGGGGGGAGTAGTTAATCTTACAGGAATAGAGGACCCTCAGACTGTCAAGGGAGAAGAGCATAAGCAGAATGTGGGACCCT
>NW_006408531.1:32341896-32348559 GCF_000296735.1 Chrysochloris asiatica | reverse complement strand
CCCAAAGCATTCTGCACTCATTAATTTACACCCCATGAAAACTAAATAACAGTTTTGACACCTTCAAAGGACTCAACTCATGTTCTGTTTAAATGTTCTTTGAGTTTAGTAACAAACAGAAGTTTGAAGGAGCACTATCATGGCTGTAGGATGAATGAGGTAAGATTTCCCAACAAAATTCTCTTAGGATAGACCTTGATATCCTCAAAGAATGAGCAGGTGCATTCTCGCAATGGGAAAAAATGTCCTCTGTGAAACTGTTCCTTGCCTCTTTCCCAAAATTCTTCATAATTGTTGTTGTCAATTCTGAAACATAGCGACCCTATATAGGGTTCCCAAGGAGTGACTGGTTAAGTTTGAACTGCCTACTTTGTTGTTCAAACAGTCTTGCAGTCTAGTGCTTATCCTATAGCACCACACCAGGACTCTTGTAATTGCCCTGTGGCGTTTGAGAAGATCTGTCAAATTTACCTCTTTGGAATCTCAAAAAACAGTCACCAGAACTTCTTGAGGTGACCTCTCTGCCTTGAATTTTAATTGGAACAGAAGATCCCCTTGGATGCCGGTTTTGATTGGATCTGTTGTTTTTTAAAGACACCTAGAAACTAACACAAGAATCCTGGTGTGGTGCTGTCGGTTAATGTGCAAAGTTGATTCAAACCACAAGGTCAGTGGTTCAAGCCCACCAGCTGCTCTATAGGTGGAAACTGCCTTGATGGCACTCAACAATAACAACAACAACAACAGATACTAAGACAAGTGTATTACTGAGAGACCTCTATCTGAATCCATCATAGACCGTAGATGGCTAAACACCTTTCGCTTGGAATAAACCCAGGTGTGCATGAGCTTGAAGCCTGGTAATAATACTTTTGAGATACTCTTGTATGTGTATAGAAGAGAGACAATGGTGAGAGAGACTGAAAATGTAGAGAGAAATTAATTGATTGATTTAGACAAGACTTTAGGAAGCGTTGGAGTTTCTATGTGGTTCATATGGTTAATACACTCATTTAACGAAAACGTTGGAGGTTTAAGTCCACCCAGAGATAACCTCAGAAAAATGACCTGGCAGAAATTTTCTTTAAAAAATCAGCTATTGAAAGCCCTAAGCAGCACAATTCAACTCGACACACACAGTTATCAAGTCTGAGCTGACCCAATTATTCACATAGGAAGTGAACCATGATGGGTTTCAGAGGAAAAGGGGGATGGAGTCATATTTGATAGGAACAACACCTCCTGCCCGGACCCAGGTGGGAAAGTGAAAAGATAGAGGTCATGTTGTTAGGTGCTGTCATGTCGATTCCAGCTCATAGTGACTCTGTGCATAACAGAATGAAACACTGCCCGGTCCTGTGCCAACCTCACATTGGTTACAATTGAGCCCATTGTTGCTGCCACTGTGCCAATACAAGGAATAATATAAATGTTGTGCTAAGGGAGAACATTTAAATAGTTTTTCCATAATTGGCTAAGAGAGGTGGGAGTAAAACTCAGCTACTGAGAGACAGGTGAAACGTGTTTGTGTTGTAAATTGTGAGGATAACCTAACTGCTTTGAATCTAAGCAGAATAGAGAGAGAGAGAGATGTTTAGGTTTATATAAAGAGATTTTGGGCTCACCCTAAGGAGCTCTGGAAGCGTAGTGGTTACAAATCAGGCTGCTAATCTCATGGTCAGCAGTTTGAAACTACCAGCTGTTCCACGGGAGAAAGATGAGGCTTTCTGCTACCATAAAGATTTACAGCCTCAGAAACCCTGTACAGGGTCGCTATGAGTCAGAACCGACTCCACAGCACATAACAACAAGAAGGATCCATGGAGTCCTAGTGTGGCGCTGTGGGTTAATGTGCTGCACTGTAAGATTGGTTTGAACTGCAGGGTCGGTGGTTCAAGTTTACCAGCCACTCCTTGGAAACCCTATACAGTGTCACTATGAGTCAGAACTGACTCAACGGCACTTAACAACAACAACAAAGGATCCAAAAGAGATTTTTAAAAAATCATGAATTTGTGGTAACTTTTTTTTTTCCACAAGGTTGGTTGCTATTCAATATAAATATTTTTTCTTAATGGTGATGCCTTGGATTATTTCTCAGATTCCTTGCCTAGGTTTTGAATTCTATGCTTTTACTCTTTGTCTAGGAACTCTGGTAGTGAAGTGAGCTAAGAGTTGGGCTACTAAACTTAAGATCAACAATTCTAAACCATCAGCCATTCATGGGAGGATGATGAGGCTTTTTGCTCGCATAAAGATTTGCAGGCTCAGAAATCCTGTAGAGGGTCTCTGTGAGTCAGAACTGACTCCATGGCACTCCTTGGCAGCATAACCACCACAACCCTTTGTCTGGACCTCTCCCATTTTTTATTTCCAGTCTGGACTCTTCTTCAACACTGCTTAAAATTAGAGTTGCCTATCTCTTATCTGGTAGTGTAGTGGTTACGAATCAGGCTGCGAGCCGCAGGGTCAGCAGTTCGAAACTACCAGCTGTTCCGCAGGAGAAAGATGAGGCTTTCTGCTCCCGTAAAGATTTACAGCCTCAGAAACCCTGTGCAGGGTCGCTATGAGTAGGAACCGACTCCATGGCACATAACAACAACAACAACATCCCTTATCTGGAGTCCTGGTGTGGTGTAATGTGCTGGGCTGCAAAGTGGGTTTGAACCTCAAGGTCAGTGGTTCAGGCGCACCAGAATTTCCTCAAAAACCCTATACAGAGTTGCTATGAGTTGGAACCGACACCACGGCACTTAACAACAATAACAACAAACCTTTTATTTGGAACTCCTGGTATAGCACTGTTGGATCAGCACTAGACTTCAAATCAGAAGGTCGGCAATTCTTACCCACCAGCTGTTCCTTTGAAATCCTACATAGGGTCGCTATGAGTAGAAGTCAACTAGATGGCACTTAACAACAACAACCCTTATATGGAGTCCTGAGTGGCACTGTGGGATAAACAATGGACTGTTAAATGCAAATTCATTGGTTCAAACCCAATAACCACTTTTCAGAAACTCTATACAGTATCACTGTGAGTCAGAACCAAGTTGAAGGATTAACAACAGCAGCACGCCCTCATATGTTCATGCCTGTTGATGTTTCCTGATCCACCTAACAGGCTGAAAGCTGTAGGAGAGCTCTTGTCCTATAGTTAGGATCCTAGCCGTCTCTTCTTGAAATTCAAGTTTGAAAACAAAACAGAGTAATTTTTTGAAAAATGTGTCACATAACCTGGGTTGGTAAAAACTAAGGGTGTTTCCATAGCCTGCTTGCAATTAATTTGTTTCCCAAAATATTAAATTTACATACACTTTGAAGAAAGGAAAGGGAAAGTTTCAAAAATTAAAGACTAATAGTGAATTCAGCTTCCAACAATAGGTAGCCTCTGTCTAATAATAGGATATATTGAGTTCCTTATTGACATCTCTTTGTGTCTCAGGATTGAGCTATGCAAAGATTACAGTAGAAACAGCATAGCTTCAAGAATGACAACTTTATTGAGTTCTCCAGAACCAATTTCACAGAAAGCCAATTTCGCAATGTGAAATATATCTGCATTGTTTCCAATAGCTAGAGAGGCCAAACTGATTTGGCAGTTTGACCATCATATATTTAAAGAGGGGGTTTGTAACTATGATGAGTTTTCCACTTGGGGGAATACGCTTTCCTTTCATATTTCCTCTTAGGAGGAGGGACTAGGTTTTATTTTGTTTTGGTTTGTTTTGGTTTTTAAATGCAAGAATTATTGAAATATTTAGGTTTTCTCCAAGAAGGTATAACTCATCTTCCAGTGGTTGTCTAGGCTTTGTTGACTTGTCCAGGTATGTGAAGAACACTGGTAGAGGTGGTGTGGCAGAGCATCAAGATTGTCCTGCAGTGTTCCCAGCACCCAGTGTGTAAGAGATAATTATTGCAATCCTTACCCAGAATTGAATCTTAGATTGTGGATGGAATTAAAGTTTGTAGACTTGCAGAGTAAGGAGAAAGGCTCACAGGATCATAGGAATACTGTATCAGGACTCCAAATGGTGGTCAGCTATTAGACGTGCTGAAGGTCAGAAGGAACAAATGTTTAGGAGTTGGTGGATGTGGTGGTTAGGTGCTGTGGAGTCGGTTCCAACTCATAGCAACCCTGCATAGGGTTTCTAAGGCTGCAAATCTTTACGGGAGCAGAAAGCCTCATCTCTCTCCTGTGAAACAGCTGGTAGTTTGAATTGCTGACTTTGAGATTGGCAGCCCAACTCATAACCACTAAGCTACCAGAGCTTCTTAAATGTTTAGGAGAGTTGCTTGAAAATGAGTCCTCTACCAACACAACACATTGAGGTCTCTATACACCCGTGAGAAGTCCACACACAATGAGTAAGATTAGTAGAGCCAACCCACAAAGGACACAATAGTTTTGCCATGATCAATAATATAAAGAGTAGAATTTTCTTCTTCTTTCTTTCCTTACCAATTCCAGAAGTTTAAAAATGAACAGAATTTATCTACATAATTAGTTTAAAACTCATAATAGCTGGCAATGATTGAAATTTTATATGATGAGATCAAGCTAGTCAGAGGGTCATGCAATATTTGGGACATATTTATACTTAATGTTTAATTGTTGTCTCTCTGATATTTAAATGTAAATGGTATCCTGTATTTTACCTGGTATCTTTATTGCCTTCTCCTGTGCCAAAGAGACTAGTAATTTGAGTTAGTAAGTTAGACAGATGTGCTAATTTCATTGTCTTGACACCATATACATCTTCTGCCAGATAATACAGAGAATAAATAGCTCTCATATTGTCTGTTACAATAGAAAACCATTGTACATAACAAATAACTATATATATATATATATTGGTAACTGTTAGCATTTGAAAAAGAAGCTATGCAATTATTTAAGTATCTACCTATAAGCAATACCCAGAACTCTAAGAGGGTTTGATATCCAGACTACCAATTAATGATAAGACAGTACAACAGAAATTCTGGTTTTCTCTAACCTTGAACAAAACATTTGAGTTCATAAAATCCAGGGCTTTGAACTAGTTCATTTTGGTACTACCCCTTGCTGAGAATTTGCCTTTCCACCTGAGATATACTGAATCCGAATCTACAGTTTAACAAGATCCCCAAGATCTTTAACATAAGAATCCCCTGGGAATCTACAAAATTCAGTTGGGGATCCTGTCAAACTGTAGATTCTGATTCAGTATATCGGGGGTGGAAATACATCTTTTTCAGCACAGGGTCAAACCTAATGAACTGGTTTGAAGCCCTGGTAAATTCATGAAGTTTTAGGGGTATAAAAGATACTGATGGTGGTAGTGATGTGCCGTGGAGTTGGTTCTGACTCACAGCGACCCTGTATAGGGTTTCCAAGGCTGCAAAGTTTTACAGGAGCAGAAAGTCTCATCTTTCTCTCACGGAACAGCTGGCAGTTTCGAACTGCTAACCTTGAGGTTAGCAGCCCGATTTGTAATCACTATACTACTAGGGACTATTATTTCATTAAAACCACTCTTATGCTTTTAAGTGAAAAATTGCTGGGTTTAAAGAACATAAGTTATTCAGATGATCTTTCAGCTAAGCTGCCTGACATTCAATAAAGCAGAACATCTAAGTCTTACTACCAAAAATCTCTAACCATGCTGTCAAGTACAAGTTTTAAAATCTGCCAAACAGTCATTAGTTTTCCTTTCTTAAAACATCTAACTTTGATGCTGTCTAACCTTTTCCTGAGAAAATTCAAAGTGTAAGTTCATTTTATGAAAAATTACCTGGAGTGATTCGTCCTGAAAAGTACTTCAAGACACTACAATTGAAAACAATTTTAATTATTACATTTCCAGGAAAAACTAATTGTGAATTTTTCTGATTAGCATTTCTCCTTGCTTATTTGTCAAATCTTTCTAACCACTGGATTTCTAAATTTATAATATCTATTTCATAAGGAATCAAGAGCATAATCCTCTTTGGTTTTATTATGATCGAAAAAAAGTGTCAGTTTCACATTACTTCATGAATTATTAAATGTCCAAAAGTGTCAGCAGGTTTAAAACTTATAAGATAAATGGACTTTCCTGGCATTTCTTCCTTCATAACCACTTGTCCCTTGTGGTATTGATGTAAAGAGAGGGGGGAAAAAGGCAGAATCATGTGTTAAGTCTGAAAGTTTCCACTTAGATGGGTCATATTTGACTTCTATTCACATTCCATTGTCCAAAGCAAGTCCACAACAGGCTTAACATCATTGGGGTTGGAAGTTCAGTCCTTCCAGGGAAGAAGCATTGAGGAAGATCCTGTAAGGATGAGCATAAAACAGAAGTACAGTGCATATTTACCCAAAATAATATTATTTAATATAGAAAACTAAAATCCAAGCACTTAGGAACTAAACTGCATGCCATACTTTAAAATTGGTTATTCACAAAGTCAAGAGTAGAATACTGGCCCCTGATTATTAGTTCATAGCCTTTTCTGTGTCTTTGTATGTGGCCTCTTTTGTGGATACATCACACGTGCTCTTATATACAATGTTGTTCTTGTTAAGTGCCATCGAGTCAGTTCTGACCCATAGTGACCCTGTATAGGGTTTCTGAGGAGCAGCGGGTGAGCTTGAACTGCTGACCTTGCAGTTCAAATGGCTTTGCAGTCTGGCACATT
>NW_006408531.1:32321950-32336606 GCF_000296735.1 Chrysochloris asiatica | reverse complement strand
TCGATGACACCTGACAACAACACAACTTTTTAAATACTTTCAAGAGGTCTTTTTCAGATTTGTCCAATACAATATGTCATTTGAGTCCTTGACTACTGATTTCTTGTGCATTGATATCGGACTCAAGTAAAATGAATTCCTTGACAACTTCAGTCTCTTCATTTATCAAGATGTTGTTTATTGTTCTGGTTGTGAGAGGTTTTTGTTTTGTTTTATATTGATATGTAATCCATACTGAAAGCTGTATTCTCTTATCTTCATCAGCAAGTCCTTTAAGTCTTTTTTGCTTTCAGCAAGCAAGATTTTATCATTTGCATATAACAGTTTGTTTATGAGCCTTTCTCCAAGCCTAATGCTGCATTAATCTTCATATAGTCCAGTTTCTTAGATTGTTTTCTCAGCATGTAGATTGAATAAGGATGGTGAAAGGATGCAACCGTGATACACACCTTTCCTGACTTTAAGCCACTAGTTCTCCTCAAACAACTGCATCTTGGTCTATGCACAGATCTAAAAGGAGTCCCCATTCTTTGTAATTGTATTCATGATCCACACAGTTAAGTACTTTTGCATAGTTAATAAAGCACAGAAAATAACTTACTGGTATTCTCTGCGTTCAGTCAAAGTCTATTTGACATCAGCAATAATATCCTTCATTCCACATCCTCTTCTGAACCTAGCTTGAATTTCTGGCAGTTGCATGTGAATGTTCTGCTACCATTTTTTTTTTTTTTTTCAATTATCATCAGAATAATTTTACTTGCATGTGATATTGTTAATATACTGTTTGATAATTTCCACTTTCTGTCGGAACACCTTTCTTTGGGATGTGTACGTATATGGATTTCTTCCAGTCAGTTGGCAAAGTGGTTTTCTTCCAAATTTCTGTTTTATATACAGTGTTGTTGTTGTTGTTGTTGTTGTTAAGTGATGTCGAATCGGTTTGAATCATAGAGACCCTTAGGGTTTCTGAGGAACTCCTGGTGAGTTTGAACTGCCAACCTTGTGGTTCAAACGAGCCTTACGGTACAGTGCATTATCCTGCAGCACCCCTCATAGTTTGTTTCCCTATCTCTTTGTTCAAGAAGAAGGAATATCAAATAATTGTAGAGTCATTTTACGGGGACTAATATTCAACAACAACATCAGATTAATATATGTTTCTTTGCTTGAGGGGGAAAAATGTGATTAGGAGAAAGAAAACCAAAGAGTGCATCAAGTAAAATGATTTGCTGTATAAAGGATGCATACATACATACATATAGAGATATGATTTTGAATATAAATTTTTGTTTAAAAAGTTTCTGTTTACAGTTGAAGTGATGTGAATTTTACTAAAATATTTGTATTTGGAGCAAGACACCGTAATTCTACTTAGTCTCTTCCTTTAGTCTTTTTATGCAATTCTGCAGAAATCATCCGGTGAAAAAGAATACACAGTACTGTAGCTCAGTACAAAATAGTCAGAACTTACTTTTAATCTATGTGTCCGATCTGAGACACAACCATGAACCTTGTACCCTGAATACCCTTCAAAACGGAACAACTCTTAGATAGTGGATATTTCTTGCGTGAGTGCTAGAAATAAGAGAATATAGAGTAGTTGAAATGTCATTGTTATAAAGGGTGCTCTTTTGCTCCTCTTTGAATATCATTGTTTGGCTAAGGAATGGTCTGTAGTGTGTCATGTAGCTTTCCTTTCTGAGCAATGAGGCCCAGCTATGACTGGCGAAGCATTTTCTCTACCTTTCTGGTTCTATCAGTTCCTCATGACCAAGCGTGATGATAACTGACATTCTTGGAGTATGACGAAATAGAACAAAATGCTGTGGGATACATGAGGCATGCTCTATTTGTATCAGAGATTCTGACTAAATCAAACGCGGTTGTTGTTGTTAAGTGCCGTCGAGTTGATTACGACTCATAGCGACCCTGTACAGGGTTTATGAGGCTGTAAATCTTTACGGGAGCAGAAAGCCTCATCTTTCTACCGCAGAGCAGCTGGTAGTTTCGAACTACTGACCTTGTGGTTCGCAGCCCGATTCGTGACCACTGCGCTACAAGAGCTCCTTAAATCAAAAGTGGTACAGACCTTAAAATACCCTGTAAAGGGTCCTGGCAGCATGTCACATCTATGCCACTTAAGGATTCCAGGACTCTCAAACAGACTCAATTATTTTGGTACTAATATGAAGTTGGAGTCCTGGTGTGGCACTGTGGGTTAATGCGCCAGACTGCAAAGCCACTTGAACTGCAAGGTCAGCAGTTCAAGCTCACCAGCTGCTCCTCAGAAACCTTATGCAGGGTCGCTATGGGTTGGAACCGACTCGACAACACTTAACAACAACAACAAATATGGAGTTGGACAGTGACTAAGGAATAATGCGAAAGCTGGGCAGTGAATAAAGAAGACCGTTGGAGAACTGATGCTTTTGAATTATGGTGTTAGAGAATATTGAAAGTGCCATGGGCTGCTAAAAGAACCAATAGATCCGTTGTTTCGTTCTGCTGTGCATAAGGTCACTATAAGTTGGTACCGACTCGATGGCACCTAACAACAATCTGAAGAACTGGTGTTCTGGTGTGGCACTGTGGGTTAATGCACTGCACTGCAAGGTCGGTTTGAACTGCAAGATCAACGGTTCAAGCTCACCAGCCGCTCCTTAGAAATGCTATACAGGGTCACTATGAGTAGTGACCACAACTCCACAGCACTTAACAGTGACAACAATATGAAGGACTAGGCCAATATTTCAGTAAAAACCATGCTGCAGTGAATAAAAAGAGGCTTTCCATTTACATAACCAAGCAGCTGCCATGTGCCTCACTGTAATTATTGGTGTTGTTTTTAGGAGAATGTAATAGGTTACTGCTTATGGGCACCCACAGATATATTGAACATTTAGAGGTTAGCATCCAGCTATATACTAAATGCCATCCCTGTATGTAGCTTTTTCATGTGGAAATAACTATTTTTTAGGGCAGCCTATTAAAGCATCTGAAATCAACTGCACGTTCATGTGCTCTAATAATATAAAAAAGTCAGTCAACCTGATTGAACCTATGTTTGATATTTAAAAAGAAAATTCATTTTTTGTAACTGATTTATATTAAATTAAACTTTTTTTTTTTTTACAGTGAGCTTCCCCAGAACCCTACTACTTATTTTTAGATTTCAATTATTTTTTTATTATTATATTTTTGCTTACTCCTCTAAAATAAAGCAATTAACTTTGAAAGTATTTCAGTATTTGAGGAATCCATGGGTAGGGTTAAATGAAATCCAATGGATTAAGTTTAAATGTCAAATATTTGATAATTGGATTTTTATAATTGTCAAATATATTAAGTCCCTTTATTTTAATTTTTGACACAGGAAAAATGTCATGTAAACCCCCTGGAAATAATCGACTATATATTTTTTTTTATAAAAAGAAATATTTTCATGGCCAAAGATTGCCTTAGATTTGAAAAGTAGGAGATAGTCAGTTTTGAAAAGAAACATTTTTCCTTAATAACACACAAAACATAATAGGTTTTTTTCTGTTTTTCTCAAATGAATCAGTGAAGAAGAACCACTGGACAATATAAGGATCTAAATAAACCCCCCACATAGTATGACCACTACCTGAATCACACACTGAAAACATTGAACTCTTGCTGCAGGTGGTATTTCTTAAGTCCCCACTGAGTTCCATTATGAAGGTCCAAATCATTATCATACAGGTAGGCCATATAATATGGTGTTCAGTTTACACAAGAGGAAAGAGAATAAATTTAAGTCACTCTGATCAATTCAAGCTCTATGCCATAATACTCTGTCAATATACACACCATGAGGCAGCTGCAGTTGAATACTAATCCTTTAGTTTTCAAAAGGTTACATGGCATGTTAGCTTCATGACTTCCATTAAAGCCAATGGGAGATGTACTATTACCGTGCTTGGAAAAGAATGCCCTCTAATGCTATTGATTTTGATCTTTTGAACTCAAGCTCTGTTGCTTGTGTTCATTGACAGTTATCCTGCATATTTCTTTTTCAAGTGGAAACAACTTACAGGATTCCTTGCTACTGAATGAATGGATTAAGGAGTTATCTCCTGCTTCAAATTAATCAGCTTCTCTATCTGAGTTTTAAAAAATGTTTAATACTGTTAGATATACCACATATCAAGCATATTTCTTAGAGTATGTAATTCAGAAGGGCCCACCATAGGATGTGAAGTAAATAGAAAGCCCAGCACAGTAATGGGGTGGAGGACATTGTGATGTATGACCAGATTTTCATTTTAGGAAGCATAGTACATCTGGAGTGGCTATGTGATGAAAACATGTGGGTGGCAAGGGAATATTAGAAGCAGACGACCAGTTAGAAAACTGCTGAAGATACCCAGACCATAGACAACAGCAGTCTGAACCAGAATATAGACAGTGTAGGGGAAATCAAGAAAGTTCAGTGATACCTTAGTTGCAAAATTTACAAAAGTCATACTTGCAAAGCAAATGAATTAAGAGGATGACATTCACAGATATATTATGGGAATTGATGGCTTTGTAGCAAGCAGGAGAGTTGAGCAAATGGGGCAGTAGCAAATGAAGTCAAGTCACCTGTTATTTGTTCCCAGGCAGAAATTTAGAAACAGTGGTATCAGTCATTCTGATTAAAAAAAAAAAGTACATGTGGATATTGATGTGAATCTCCAAATTAGATAAATGTAACCTTGTGCAGGCATGACAGAAGGCATTTGAGGATTTAATCGTCCCCCTAGGTGGCTAAATGGCATGTACCTTTGGTCCTAGCACATAATTGGGACCCATTGACTGTGAAAGGACATATGATTGATGAATGAATGGTATAAGGTGGCTGTAAGACTTCAGGTGGTCTCAGTTGTTTGTAATTTTAGACTGAACTATATCAATATATGTTTCATATTAACTGCATTTAAGGAAACTAGCCCATTTGATAGAGTAAAGGTTAAATAGTCTTAAAGTTTCCTTAACCTAAACACCTTCTTTTTATTTTATATTTAAAATCTTTTTACTCTGGTTCACTTACACAATTTTCTGCTTGTAACAGTTATAAATTACACACTGATAAAAAATTTCTCTTAGAGAAATAGTTTTATCTGATAATGAATTGTAACCCACTATTGGAAGGAATGTAAAGATAGAAACAAAGGCATACTTCAAGTGTTTTACATAAGAAATAAGTGTGAATTGTCATTGAGATACAAAAAGAAAAAAAAAGGAAGATGAAATACAAGAAGAGGGAAGGAAAAAATTGTTAATAAAGAGTTTAAATACTGGTGAAAGTTTTGCAATTTTTTAAAAGGAGGGGGCTTTTAATAGGTTCAGAATTGTTCTTTTAGTCTGCTTTTAATAGTACCTGGGAAACTCAGGCACTGTTGACCCACATTTATCTTTTTTTTTTTTTTTGTATTTAAAGATAAATATTCTTTACCTTCACTATACACGTTTTTATGTATAGAATTTTAATTGTCCATACTCAATGAGGCCTCTTCACATACCCTCCACAATGGCCTCGTCATATAATAATTCATTGCAGCTAATGATATTTGACCTAAAACAAAACAAAACAAAAAAACTCTAACTGTTCTTCTATGTCACTAATTGGTATCATTCATTTAGTGACAAAAACACTGAACAGTGGGCATAATAAAACATGAAGATCAGGCAGGCACATACTTTGAAACTAATGTGTAGAGAGCATTTATAATATATGTTACTGTATTTCATTTTCATAATTTAATTTGCACAACATTTTAGAAGATACAGTATCCATAATAAAGACGAAGTGGAAAGCAACAATGATTAAATGAAACCTCAAAGCAACATAGCATTCATTCCATAAGATTGAATAATTCTTTGCATCCTGTTGTTTTCACTCTTCCCTGTTACAAAGAATGATGATGTATGGTTATGTTTTCTACCTACCTTTAAAGCAAAATGATGTTCTTACCAAAGTGTATGTATGTTGACATTACAATAGTTATTTGAAAAGACTTTTGGCAATATTTAACTTAGATGTTAATTTTTCTAAAATATCTGCACCTTTATTTTTATTATATACATTTTGGTTATGAGTATTTCATTCTCTTCAGATAGCTAAAACAAGAATTATTAAATTTAAGTGTCAAAATCTCATGTAAATATAATTATTTCTTATATTTAGCTCGTATTCTATATCTATATGTCAGCTCAAAAATTTAACAGTTACAAATTGATCAAAATCTACTATTCTAGAGTGAGTTGGTCAACAAATTGGGATTTCACAGTTCCTGTTCTCTCCATTTGTATCATACTTAAATAGAGTAGCCATATAATTTATTTTTCAAAACTAGAATAATATTGAAACCGAACGGAGCAAAGCAATGGGATAGCATGGCTAAACAAATTGTCTAGAGAAAACTGTGCTATGAAGCTATCCTAGATTTAAGTCACATTTACAACAAAATAAGAAGAAAACAACCTACAGCCATCTATCAAGTAAAATCTAGAGTGGCTTGTGGGCTTGAAAGGCCAATCTTATAAGTAGCAATCCCTTATCCTATAGCATCACCAGGGCTATTGTAAGTCACTTAAGACTAAATGAATAAGCTCATGCCCCTTGATCTACATGCAAAAGGGAACATCTGGTGTGGTGCTGTAGGATCAGCACTTGTCTGTGAACCGCAAGGTCAGCAGTTCAAACCCACTAGCTGCTCCTCTGAAACCCAATATTAAGAGTTGGAACTTAAAAACAACAACTAATATTCAAAAGGAGAGCTTGTAGGTGGTCTAAACAGTGAACCCACCTGCTAACTGGAAAGCTGACAGTTTAAAGTTGCCCTGAAGAACCTTGGAAGAAAATCCTGGTGATCTACTTCTGAAAAATTAGCCACAGGTTTTCCCTGTGGATCCTAGGTCTACTCTGATACACAAGGGATCATTATGAATTAGAACTGACTAGATGGCCACTGAGTTCTTTGGTTTTAAGCACAGAAAGATCAATCTAAACTCAATAATTCTAGTCTCAAGAAATGAAGTGTCATGCAACTCCAACTTCCAGGGGCTTAGTCACCTCCTCAGCACTGTCTCAGCTATTTGGGTTTTGCTATAAGGAGAACAGCAATATCACAATTGTATGTCTAAGAGGTAAAGTGTCTGAAGGACACATTACTTTGAGAATTATTATTAGAGATTTTTCTCCAAGAGCTTACTTAACCAGAGCAAAATAGTAAGTAGTCCTTCTCATAGTGAGAGCTGAGGGCCACCACTGCATGGTTTCTGGAACCCATTGCAGATCCACTGAATTAGGATCTCCATCAACAGGCCCCCAAAAATGAAAATTCAACCAAATCCATGTGTTATTCATATATATACTGTATTTTCAGAACCACTGATTAAAATTAAGTGCAATTCTAAATTAAAATAACTGTTATCTTCACAGCAATTTCCTGGGCTTATGTGCTATTTGAATAAGTATCAAAACCTACTACCTAAACTTTGAGTTGGATTAAAGCATTTTTAGACTTTCTAGATTTCTGTCTTTTCTACTGTCTCTGTCTTGTCCCTTACGCTCTCCTTTCTCTTTCTTCTATCTATTGCTTCTATTTCGGTCTTCTTACTCCTTTCATTTAAAAAAAAAAGACTATCACAGAATCTTCTCTTCCATGCCCTGAATTTCCTCATTATCTATATCAGAAAAATCGAAAATGTGTTTTTAACTACAGAAAAATGGTAATACATTGTATTTCCCCCAATTAAAAGGTATCATCTCCAATGATTTTATCTATTTGAGTTAAAAAATATAACCCATTCTCCCTGTGACTTTATTCACTTGCATGTTTTGCTGTAGGCTATCTGTCACTGAAGATCCAAGGACACTAGTCTCAGTGACCTTACTACCTGGCTTTGACAGAACTCCTTAAAACAAAGCATCATAAAACTTGGTTGAAAGATCTCTGCTGATTCATCACTGTGTCCTGAATAGCTCCTAGCAGAATATCTTGTACAGAATAGCTTATACATTAATATTTGTCGAATGAATGAACAGAGGAAAAGAAGAACTGGGTTTCTTAATTTGTCACACTGTGCTCATCAATGAATCAAACACATAAGGAAATCCTTTCATGATACAAATAAGATTAATAACCCCTGCACTGTGTGGACTTTTAACAATATTTTAAACAATCAGTTCAATTTTTGTAAATGGTTGTAAAAACAAATAATTTTCAAGATTACTAGAAAATTTATAAACTGGGTGTTATTACTTCTAATCCTTGAATCTGTGAGGGTGTTGGATGTTTAATTATGCAGCTTTGAGAGGCATGATATTCCATTAATAAGCACATATTGAGCCCTTACTGTATACATGGTGCTATTGAAAGATAGCACATTATTGTTAGCTGCTGTTCTAAAGATTTCAACTCGTAGTAACCCCGTGTGACAGATTAAATACCCCATAGGATTTTCTGGACAACATTCTCATCAATGGAGAAAAGATTAAAGTTGTCAAGGACTTCTTTCTTCTTGGATCAACTATCAACAGTCATGAAAGCAACAGTCAAGAAATCAAATGACGTATTGCATTAGGCAATTCTGTTGCACAAGACCTCTTTAAAGTGTTGAACAGCAAAGACGTCCGTTTGAGGACTAAGGTGTGCCTGACCCAAGCCATGGTATTTTCAATAACCTCACATGCATGCCAAAGCTGGACAGTGAATAAAGAAGACCATAGAAGAATTGATACATTTGAGTTATGGTGTTGGAAGAAGATATTAAAAATACCATGGGCTGCCAAAGATCCAACAGATCTGTGTTGGAAGAAGTACATCCAGAGTGCTCCTTGGAAGCCAGGCTGGCCAAACTTCATCTTTCATAATTTGGATATATATATTACCAGGAGGGACCAGTCCCTGGAGAAGGATATCATATTTGGTAAAGTGGAGGGCTGGAGGAAAAAAGGAAGACCTCCAACAAGATGGACTGGCACAGTGGCAGCAGCGATGGGCTCAGGTATACAATGATTGTGAGGTTGGCCAGGATCAGGCAGTGTTTCGGTCAGCTGTGCATAGGATCACTATGGGTCGGTACCAATTCGATGGCACCTAACAGCAACAACAATGAAGCACATTATTGAAGCACATTCTCCATTAACAATTCTAAACTACAAGAAGTCAGAAAAAGAAAGCCTGATCTTAGCTGTAGTATAACAAACAAAGCATATTCTGGTGTGGTGTTGTGGGATAATGTACTAGACAGCAAGAACAGTTAGAACTGCAAGGCTGCTCCTTAGAGACCATATACAGGGTCACTATGAGTTGGAACTGACTCACAGGCACTTAACAATGAGACGTGTCAGAATTAAATATGGAATAAACCTACTCCTCACTTATTAACTATTTTGTTAAGCCAACGTTTAACATTAAAATTTAAAAATCTACTAAATGACTATTTTTTTCTGCATTAATGTCTTACATCTGGCAATAAGAATCATCAAGGTGTAAAATGATCATAATGCTGCTATGCTGGTTAAGGTTATGTGTCAGCTTGTCTGGCCCATTGTTCTCAGTGGGTTAGCAATTATATAATGATGTGATCATCTTCTATTTTGTGATATGATGTGGCTATCTTTCATTTTCACTTAATGACTGGTCAACCTGTCTATAAGTGGGTATGCATAGGATTTCAAATTCTATGAGGGTGAGTCAAAATCTTTCCTCACTCCAGTTATATTAAAATGCCTAATGGCAACATTGAGCATGCAAGTGAAATGATTCTGTCAAATAGACGAATGAAAATGGATTATTTGGCAAATCATTTGTAATTCTGCTATGGCTCTGCCTATGAAATAATCTATGACAAACTTGGGTTTGGAAAAGTTTGTGCAACATGGGTACCAAAACAACTTATGGAAGAGCATAAACAGAAGCATCTGGGCATCTGCAATCCAATTTGAATGGATACTTGAAGGTAGGTAAAAGTTTCTTTAAAAACAATTGTTACTGTTAACAAGACATGGATTCATCACTATGAATCTGAGAGTAAACGGCAGAGTATGCAATGGTAACATCCTCAATCTCCAACCAAGAAAAAGTTCCAAAGTCAATCATCAGTTGGAAAATTGATGCTTACAGTTTTCTGGAATCCTCAAGGACCAGTATTGGAACATTAGCAGGAAAAATGTTCAACAATCAACAGTGCTCTCATTACAGTGAAATGGTCCATGAAGAACTGAAGTCTATACTTCAGATTAAACGCAGAGGACTGTTTTCTAAGGGCCTAGTGATCTTGCATTGCAAAGCAAGATCCACACACCTCTGTCCACACTGTGGACACTCTGCAAAACTTAATTTTGAGGTGTTAAAGGATCCTCCCTATAGTCCTGACCTTGTTCCGTCAGACTTTCATCTGTTTGGTTCCCTGAAAGCAGTACTTCAAGGATGAGGATTCACCTCTGATGAAGAAGTGAAGACAGTGGTGAATTTGTGGCTCACAGCTCAGCCTAAAACATTTTTTTGACAGATGGACAAAGTGTATTGAAGATCAAGGAGATTATGTCAAAAAATGATGTACTTGTCTTTTATGAAAGTTAATTAAAATACGTTCTGTAGCCAGTGTGCCAATAATTTTATACTTAGCCTCATCTTATGGAAATATCCTGGAATGTTTCCCCAATAGATTTTTTGTTGCAAACTTTTACCATTTAAAATGACATAAAATATGATTTTGCATCAAATTTTACTTTGTACACTACTTCAGAGAGCAGTCTATTTCATAAATTTAGAATGTGCTACCACAGCTACCTAAAAGAAAAAAAGATAAAATGATTTTTTTAAAAACCAGTTGTGTTCATTATAGTTGAGATAAAGTTTTAAATAACTGATCACAACAAAGACTCTGTGGACTCCATTGTCTATTTTGTTGTTATTGTTGTTACGTATCATTCTGACTTATTACAAACCTGTATCGGATTTCCAATGAGTGGCTGGTGGGTTTAAACCACCGAACTTATGGTTAGCAGCCCTGAGCTTATTTAACAGTGCCACAGCAGGACTACTTTACTATGTGAAGGGGCTTCAAAGAGTTCATGAAAAATAGAATTGTAAGATAATGGAATTTTTCCATAAACGTTTTTTATAATCTTCAGTTTACTGTTGTTCTGTTGGGTACAAAACTTAAGATATTACAGAATGAGGAGGTAGTCTTTTTTATTGGAATGACTATAGCAGGAAGTTCAAGACAACTTGTACCTTCTTTCTTACAGTGTTACTTCCATTCACATGCTTTTCTGGAATGAACTCTAGGATACAAGTCTTTTTAGGATAAGGCTTTAGACTTTAGGAAGGTTTAGTTTGGTGTTTTTTTTTTTTTTTTTTTTACCATTTAGAGTTTACACATATTTAAATTTTCTACTGGACTCTGTTTTAAACGCTCCCGAAAGGACTGTATATCTTCTCATCTCACATAACCATGTATTCACAGATATTCTATTTCTTACCATTATCTTAATCTTAGAGCAAAGAAAAACAGATAGTATAGCAGGCTGGCTTTTCTCAGCTGACTTCTGCTTTTATTATCTTTTTCTTTTATAATTTCGTGCAAATACATTTCCTGTTGAAATAAGAGTTATTTTTTGTAGCTGGAAAGAGAAGAGAAAGTGTGAATAAGTTCAGAATCACATTTCTATTTATTCTTTGCATTTGTTGCTGTTAGATGCTGTCCAGTTAGTTCTAACTCACAGTGACCCTGTGTGTAACAGAATGAAGCACTGTCTGATCTTATGTCATCTTCACAGTTGTTGTTATGTTTGGGCCCATTATTATAGCCACTGTGTTGATCCATCTCCTTGAAAGTCTTTATTTTGTTGACCCTCTACTTTACCAAATTTGATGTCCTTCTCCAAGGACTGCACCTTCCTGAAAACATGCCCAAAATATGAGAGATGAAGTCTTGCTTGTTTTCAAGGAGCAGTCCAGCCGTATTGCTCCTAAAACAGATTTGTTCATTCTTCTGTCATTCCGTGACTCTTTCAATATTCTTTCCCAGTACAATAATTCAAATAGATCAATTCTTCTGCATTCTTCTTAATTAATGAAGTAAGCTTTCAAATGCACGCTCTTCAACTGAAAACACCATAACTTGAGTTAGATATACCTTTAAAGAAGTCTTTTTACTGCAGATTTGCCTAACATAATATGTCCTTTGATTTCTTGACTGCTACTTCCATGAGTATTGATTATGGATCCAAATAAAATAAAATATTTATAACTTCAATATTTTTCTCATTTATCATGATGTTATTTATTGGTCCAGTTAGGAGGATTTTCATTTTCATTTTTTTTGAGGTATAATCCATACTGAAGGCTGAAGTCTTTAATCTTCATTAGTAAGTATGTCAAGTTCTCTTCACTTCCAGCAAGCGAAGTTGTGTTCTCACATTTCCTAGGCTATTGATGAATCTTCCTTTAATCCTGATGCCACGTTCTTCTTATAATCCATCTTCTTAGAGTATTTGCTCAGTTTACAACTTGAATAAGTTGGTAAAAGGATACAACCCTGACACATACCATTCCTGATTTCAAATCATTCGGTATCCCCTTGTTCTGTTCTAAAAGCTATCACTGTGTAAAGGTTTCTCATGAACACAATGAAGTGTTCTGGAATTTTTGCCCATAAAATTTTTCAGTATTGCCAACTGAGACTTGAATTTTTTCTTTTCTTCTTT
The DNA here is from genome assembly GCF_000296735.1 of Chrysochloris asiatica. Taxonomy (NCBI): domain Eukaryota; kingdom Metazoa; phylum Chordata; class Mammalia; order Afrosoricida; family Chrysochloridae; genus Chrysochloris; species Chrysochloris asiatica. The sequence continues at coordinate 32,323,876 of NW_006408531.1, read as the reverse complement.
CATCTTGAGAAGTGTTTAGCATGCCTTTCTCCTTTTTTTCCTAACTCCAGGTCTTTGCTTATTTCATTATAATACTGGAATTTGTCTTCTTGACATGCCCTTTGAAAATTTCTGTTCAGTTTTTTTACTCCATCATTTCTTCCAGTTGCTTTAGCTTCTCTATGTTCAAGAACACATTTTGGACTCTGCTGATATTCCTTTCTGTCTTTTCTTTCTTTCCTGTCTTTTTAATGATCTTATGCTTTACTCATGGATGATGCTCTTGATGTCATTTCACAATTCTTCTTGTCTTTGGTCATTAGTGTCTAGTGTGTTAAATTTGTTCTTGAGATGTCTCTCAATTCAGGTGGGATATATTCAAGGTCCTATTTTGGTTGCCAGGAACGTGTTTTAATTTTCTTCAGCTTCCACCTGAACTTCCATATGGACAACTGATGGTCTGTTTCAAAGTCAGCCCCTGACCTTGTTTTGGCTGATGATATTGAACTTTTGCATTGTTCCTTTCCACATACAAAGTAGATTCACTTCCTATGTATTTTATCTGTCGAGGTCCAGGTGTATAATCACCCCTTTTATTGTTAAAAAAAGGTATTTACAATGAAGTCATTGGTCTCAGAAAAATTTATCATTAGATCTCCAGTGTCATTTCTATCATCAAGCCCATATTTTCCAACTCATTGTTTCCAATTTTCCACTCCAATCACCAGTAATTATCAGTGCATCATAATTGCATGTTTGATCAATTTTAGTCTGACTAAGTTGCTAGAATTCTTCAATTTCTTCATTACAGCAGCATTGTACTTCAAGATAGATCTTGAAATGTTCTTTTTAATGGTGAACGTGATGCCATTCACCATTTTCATCTGCATTTTGCCATTCCTGGCATAGTAAATCATATGATTGTTCAATTTAAAATGACTAGTACCAGGAGCTCTGGTAGCGTAGTGGTTACGAATTGGGCTGTGAACCGTAAGGTCAGCAGTTCGAAACTACCAGCGGTTCCGCGGGAGAAAGATGAGGCGTTCTGCTCCTGTAAAGATTTACAGCCTCGGAAACCCTGTGCAGACTCACTATGAGTCGGAACCGACTCCACGACACTTAACAACAACAACAACAGTACCAATCTATTTCAGCTCACTAATACTTAGGATAGCAATCTTTTAATTTCCCTAAATTAATATTTGGCATATTCCATGTTCTGATTATTAATTGATATTTACAACTGTTTCTTCTCATTTTGAGTCATGGTCCATCAGACATCCAGAAGGTTCTGAAAGCATTGCTCTATCCACATCACTGAGGCCAACTCTGTTTTCAGGAGGTAGCTCCTCCCTTGTCATATTATGAGTACCTTCCAACCTGAGGGGCTCATCTTTGGGCACTCTATCAGACAATGTTCCACTGCTATCTATAAGGTTTTCCAGTGTCTTGAAACCCTATACAGGTTTGCTAAGAGTTGGAACTGACTCAATGGCAATTAACAACACCAACTACAACCTTTAGAAGTGGTCTGCCTCTCCGTCTCTCTAATCTGTCTTTCTCTGAAAGCTCCACTGAAATCTGTCCACCATGGGTTATCCTGCAGGATGTAAAATACCAGTGGCATAGCTTCCGGCATCATAGCAACTCAGAAGCCACAACAGTAATGCAAACTACAGAAGAGAGGTGGCCTTTGCACGTAGTAATATTTCAGTGTGATGGTCAACACTTTACATTTTGAAAATACAACTATTAATGGAGCTTTTCACTGAAATATTGAACAGCTTCATAATATATATAACAGCTTCTTTAATTATATATCCATTTGGAATATCCAAATAGAAGAGAGCTTTTTAGTGATGAAAAAATTATAGTTTCACATTTTCTAGCACTTAATTATGTAGTGATACCATTGTGAAATAGACTCTTGGTGGGGTGGGGATAGCC
>NW_006408531.1:32248330-32321080 GCF_000296735.1 Chrysochloris asiatica | reverse complement strand
TGTGATAGTTTACATGGGAGAACATTAGCTTTACATTAATTCTATCATGTATCATTTCATTGCCATAGTTACAATCCCATCCATGCATCATCAACCAACCAAAGGGTATATATACTCTGCAAGCCTTCCCTCTTCCCCTCCCCCCGGTCGTCAGCACACTTGGCTGTCTTTTGAATCTTGGTTTCCCTGGCATACCACTATAAAATAGACACTGGAGGGGGAGAGAAATGAATCGCCATAAATACCACCATAGAAAGCCTGTAAGTCTGTCTTCTGCTTATAACTGATTGTAATACCTAAAATGGGGCTACAACATGCCCAGTGAAGGAGGCTTCCTGTGGAGCCTCTTCATTACATAAGAACAGCATCCAGAATCTTCTGAGGAGGGAAATTTCCACTTAAAAGAACATTTGAAAGCAGACCAGCCTGGAGCAGGCAGAAGAACAGAAGATATTTCTTGAAAGAAAGACTGACAGGAAAAATACAAAACAATATAGACAGACCCACTGATTACTACAAGAACAAACAAGTGGCTTGCTCAGGAGACATCAAGGCAAGTAACCCGGTCCGCTCAGGGCAAACCTCCTTCTAAGACTAAGACTCAATGGGAATACACACTCTGATTGGTGACCACGTTCATCACCAATAAGTGGAAGTGAGGGAGAAGCAGCAATGAAGCTGCGAGCTAAGCCCTACAATGTTCAATAGACTCCTGTGAACCCGGGTGGAGACCTGGTTGGCCAGCAGTGTGACAAGTCCAGGGGACACTTGGATCCAGAGTCAGTGACATAGCCACAGAAGACTAGAGTGGAGAGTGAAGTGTCCAGCTGATAAGAAGAGAAGGCATATGCATAAGAACAGCCACGCTTGCAGATAATACCCACTTGACCTGGCTTCAATGACTGAATGATCAGAGCTCAACTAGAAGAAGAAAGAAGAGGGGAAAAAAGAATAATCTGATACAATTTGATGAACTTGACCTACACCTATGGATGCAGTAGCTCAAAAGAGGGAACAATTCTTCACAGTGAGGATTATTCCCACCCCCTCCATACACGGAGAGGACAGGGATTGGCAACTTGGACATTGGTTACCCAGAATGGTGAGGAGGCAGGGCGGGGGGAGACTACAGAGGCAAGAAGTGACAGGTTTACAAGCTTTCAAGAGGGAACCTAGATCGAGAACAAGGTAGAATCTCCACTGAGTAGTGTCCAATCTTTCTAGGCGGGGCTGATGAAAGGAGATGCGGATAGGTCTCTTGCAATACAATAGTGAGTAATTGTTATCAGGACTGATTGTAAGGGCTGGAAATATAAAGGTAGACATTTTGTGGCCAAAGGAGTGGAGTAATTAACTTTGCAGTCTAGGAGTGGAGGTCCCTGGGACCATCAAGGGAGAAGAGCGGAGAACGGAACTCTATCCAGAGAAGCAGTAATGCCAAAGATGGTGGCAGAGATTATGACGAAGAGAGATGGAGTGTCAGGGGACTTTGGACCTGGAGAAGGAGAGGGGCTGTGTGCTGTAGACCGGGGTGGGGGGTAGGGGGAAGCAGGCTTGCGGGGTATACCCTTTGGTTGGTGGATGATGCATGGAGGGCATTGTAACCATGGCAAGGAAACAATATATGATGGGATCAATGTGAAACTAATGTTCTCCCATGTAAACCATCACATAATGCACAATAAAGCATATACAAATTATTTAGTGATAAATGATGATAATAATAATAGAAACAATGACATATACTTTTTAAAAATCACATGATTAGTAATAAACCTAGAATGAGGAAAAGTAGGGGATTGAAAAGAAAGTTAACGTGATGGGAGCTTTGTTTTCAAGCTAACAAATGTATGATTTAGTCAATTGTGGAATCTGTCCACTGTCTCCCCTGTTCCTATTAACAGTATTGTTACTCCTTCCAAAGATAAGGTTTTGAATCAGTGTTTATAATTTTGTACTATATTTCAAGAAAAGACCACAATTAAATTGTTTAACAATTAAATTGGATAGCAGTCGACTCATATAAATAGAACATTAAGTCATTTCATATGCTGCTAACCTTAAGGTCAGCAGTTCTATACTACCAGCAGTTCTGGGGGAGAATGATTAATCTTTCTGTACCTGTAAAGACTTACAGCTTCAGAAACCTTATACAGGGTCGCTATGAGCTGGAACTGACTCCACAGCACATAATCACCACCACCATACAACGTAAGCAGAGGATATCAGAAAGATATTCATTAATGTGAGCAATGATTCAGCAACAAAGGAGTGACATCATAATAGAAAAAGTTTAGAGTTTATTAGTCTTAGAATTATTGCTGGAAAGCACATATTAAATGGGATATATATATATATATATATAGAAATGAACTTAAAATGCTCTGACATCCTATTGTTACATTTGGAGTGCTGCTTTGGCACTGTAGGATGAAGTACTGGAGCAGAAGGTGAGTTTGAACAACAGGTTAGTGGTTTAAAGTCACCAGCTGCTCCTTGGAAACCTTATACAGGGTCTCAATGAGTCAGAACAGACTCAATGGCACTGAACAACAACAACACTGTTAATTTTATAATGTAGATAAAATTTTCAATAATGCCACTATAAAGACATTAGATGCCAGTCCTTATTTTAAATGCTGATAAAGCATGATTTTAATATATACCAAGGAGCTCTGGTAGCGGTAGTTGTTAGGCATTGGGCTGCTAACATCAAGGTCAGCAGTTGGAAACTATCAGCTGTTCCGCGGGAAAAAGATGAGGCTTTCTGCTCCCGTAAAGATTTATAGCCTCAGAAACCCTGTACAGGGTTGTTATGGGTCGGAACCGACTCCAAGGCACATAACAACAACAACGCAATGATCTTCTGCTGATAGTTTTCCATTTGGGTCATAAAATTTAGTCTTTGTTATGTATGCTTGTGCATATGTGTGTCTATACAAACTTAGTCTTTGTTATGTGTGTATGTCTATATAAGAATATATGTGCTTGTATATATAAGAATACAAAGAGATATATCTTTATCACAAGTATAAGCTAAAGAGAAAACTTCCTCTAGGATCACATTCACAGTTTCATTGCCAAATGAATTAAAGTTATTTCCTTTACTATGGATGACCTCTTGTCACTCTGTTTTTCTTCTACCATACATCTTTTTTAAGACCATTTTTTTACTCTGTTGATTCCTCCAAACAGTTAACATGTTTTTGGCACAAACCAAGCACTCAGTAAATATTTGAAATTTAACTGAATTATCTCTGTTACCTTCCCCTTCAACACGGAAGTGAGGCTTGCTAATATGGTAGGAAGAAACAAGGTGAAACTATTTTAAATCACAAAAGCACCAGGGGGCAAGGATTCAACAATCTTCTAGAGCCAGGCAAGCAACATGGGGAGTGAGGAGGAGGTGGGGTGGTGACAGAGAACTAGGTGTGCCTTTGCTCAATGGGGCTGTGGCCACTCCCTTTCAACAACTGATTTCCTGAAGAACATGGATCCTATGTCCCTGAAGAAGCTGGAAGTGCCAACATAATGTGGAAACTTCCCATTTTCAAATGTTGGCAAATAATTTGAAATATTTTTCAAACACTCTGCCTGACAAACAAAATATATCTGTGGTTCTTATTCACCCCTGGGGCTGACAGTATTCTGCCTCACTTAGGAAAACTGCAAAGCTGACTGAGAAGTTTGAGATGTTAATTAGGTAGCACTGTTGCCCAAAGCAGGTGCCTAGAGACTATAATTCTTCACCTCACTGTCACCAAGTTACCAAGTGGCAGTGGTAATGACATCTGAACAAGGAAATATATGTGTCTGTGAAGATTTGTCAGTTTGTGGTGTATCCTCATAATGGCTGAAAATTACCTGTCTTTTATTTGCTGTGGTGGTTTGTTTGGTGAAACTCTGGGTTTGGTAGTATTTGCTGTGGTTTAAAAGCTTGGAAACCTCAATGTAAGTGAACACAGGGATTGTTCCAAAAGGAGATAGATGGGTGAGGCAGGAAACCAGAATGCCACCTCTATTTTCAGCTGTTGTTTGAAACATAAACAACACTTCTAGTCATTGAACAATATTTCCTTTACATTTAAAATATTTTATGAGGGAAAATAAATACTGCGCCCCATGGTTACTAGAGAAAGCAAAACCCTCTTATGGTCATATTTAGAGAGTAAAAAAAAAATACAGTCAAGATAACCATTACAAAGCTTGAAGCTAAAGTCAGTTGTACTTTATTTTTTCATCACTCACCCTCAAATAATTTTATAAAATGGTCTGAAATAAACTGGGATGAAAAGAAATCATAGAATTTCCAAATGTGAAAAATCATTTACTAGACTATTTCTAAAACACATTCAGTTGTTAGTCCCTTCGAAGTCATGATATGTGGAAAATTCAAAAAGTCATACAGACAATATGGAAAGAAGAAGAGGGGATTAATGAAATCGATGGACATGTTTCTTCAGCTCTGTCCCCCACCAGTCTGCCTGCCACCATCACCAATGTGTGAATATCTAGGCTCCTCCAGCAGCCCCAGGTTTCTCATTGTTCCATGATCTTCTCACACCTATTTTGAACTCACAGACGTTTCCACCTGTGTCTAAGGTATTGTCTATCTTGACACTTCTCTATTCTTTTAATACCTATTTCCTAAAAGACACTGAAAAGATGCAGGATGAGACAGTGGTTGAAAGCCTAGACTCTGGGGCCAGACTACCTGGATTTTTTCTGTCTTCATCCTTTATTATGTATATGACTTTGTTCTTCAGTTTCCTCGCCTTTAAAATAGAGATAATAATAGCATCTACCATACTTATTCAACCTGTACGATGAACAAATAATCTGTGAAGATGGGTTCGATGAAGAAAAACGTGGCATCAAGATTGGAGGAAGACTCATTAACAACCTGCGATATGCAGATGATACAACCTTGCTTGCTTGAAAGTGAAGAGAACTTAAAATATTTACTGATGATGATCAAAGAGCACAGCCTTCAGTATGGAGTGCATCTCAACGTCAAGAAAACAATAATCCTCACCATTGGACCAATAAACAACATTCTTAGCAACGGAGAAAAGATTGATGTTGTCAAGGACTTCATTCTTCTTGGATCAACTATCAACACTCACGGAAACAGCAATCAAGAAATCAAACAATATATTACACTAGGCAAATCTGCTGCAAAAGACCTTGTTAAAGTGTTGAAGAGCAAAGATGTTAGCTTGAGGACTAAGGTGCGCCTGACCCAAGTCATAGTATTTTCAATAACCTCATATGCATGTGAAAGTTGGACAGTAAATAAAGAAGACCTTAGAAGAATTGATGCTTTGAGTTATGGTGTTGGAGGAGAATATTGAAAGTGCCATGGGCTGTCCATAAAACCAATAGATCTGTGTTGGAAGAAGTACAGCCAGAGTGCTCCTTGGAGGCCAAGATGGCCAAACTTCATCTCTCATACTTCGGACTTATTGTCAGGAAAGACCAGTCTCTGGAGAAGTATATCAAGTTTGGTAGGGTGGAGGGTCAGAGAAAAAGGGGAAGACCCCCAGCAAGATGGATTGGCCAAGTTACAGCATCAATGGGCTCAAGCATGGCAATAATAATAGTGAGGTTGGCCCAGGATGGGGCAGTGTTTCATTCTGCTGTGCATACAGTTGCTATGAGTCAGCATCAATTCAATGGCACCTAACAACAACAACCTAAAGGGCGGACTCCTGGTGTGGCACTGTAGGATCAGCACTGGACTGAGAACCACAAGGTCAGCAATTCAAACCCACCAGCTGCTTCTCTGAAACCCTATACAGCGTCCCTATGAGTTGGTACTGACTCATTGGCACTTAACAACAACATCACCTTAAAGGTTAGTTTTGGTTGTTTTTGTTTTGCTTTTTTTTAAAACTGCAGTTAGCACGGGTGTGCATATATCTACTCTTATGGTTCTTCTTTCTTTTTTTGAAAAAGAGTAATTTTGAAGTTTAAATGGATTCGTGGATATAAAGTGCTTTGAAGAGTGACAGTCTTTTTAGTAAACATGATACCATGTTAATAGTTGTTCTCATTTCTCACATTCCCTTTTTGTGAAACATAGGTCATAAATCTCAAAGGAGGTCCATGGCATTATCTGGTGTATTTTAGTTTTCATTTATTAATGCTTCTCCTACCATAGCCTCCTAAACTGTGGGCTTCGCAAGAGCACAAATAAAATTTTATTATTTTATTGTGTTTTCTAGCGCTTATCCCAGTCTCTAATATGCAAACGACTCTCAGTGTACATCACTTTAGTGAATGGATAATGGCTCTGTATGTTCATGTGAGTCTGATCCTCACAATTCTTTATGTCTTATATTCAAGTGAAATGTGCTTTGGAAGGAACAGTTTTGTGGTTTGACTTGAATTTTACCATATTATTACATAATACTGATCTATTATCTTCTTAAGAGTGATAAATTGTGTACAGGGTAAAATATTGATTTATGCTACAAATCCATGATTCATAATTTTAAATATAACACTGACACACATGTTGCTGTGTTTAACACTATTTTCCTGGAGTACAAGAATACTATTAGGCCCTTATCTTCAAAAAACACCCTTACCCTGTTTGGATTAACATTGAAAGAGGAAGCAGATAACTTTACTTTTCTTACTTCATTTCCAAGAGATCAGCATATTTGACCAAACTGTAGGTAAAATTAAAAATGAATACAATTCTAAGTGGCATGTCTCCTGATGCAGTATGTTGTATGACTTTTCTTTTTTTAGGGAAAAGTGCTTGAGCATCAATAGAATATTTATAATTCAGAAAAGCTGACTCAAAGCCGATTCTATTATAACCTATGTGGCATTGTTAGCTTTTTTAGTAAGTACAAGAAGAAGATTTTTTTGCCATTAATGAATTCCTGATTTCATTATAAAAGATCTTGCTTGGATTAACTAAAAAAGCATTTAGAAAATATTGTTTCATGCCAGAAAATTTTAAAACTCTTATTCTAAATTATTAGAATAAGCTCTTCTTCTAAAGTATTTCATTTTACTAGAAATTGCTAAAATATTATCCAAATTCTTCTTTTAAATATTTATTTATTTGAGTAGTTTGTTATTATTGTTTATCAGTTTGGTTACCTTCTAAAGTTATATTAGGCTGTCATGAGTAAAGGACAAGAAATTTGTCCTCAGACTCTAGCTAACAGAATGGGGACCACTGAAACTTACAGAAGAAAAAGATTAAGATGGTATTAAAAAGAACACCCAAATTATTCCTATTAAAATACTGTGTTTAAAATAGTATTAAAGAGAATACTTAGCTTATTCTTAATAAAACATTATGTTTTAAATTCTAGAGCATATAGGGCAGTACATATATAGACATATATATATATATTGTTGTTAAGTGCCAGCAAATTAATTCCAACACATAGTGACCTCATATAGTGTTTCTGAGGAGCTACTAGGTCTCTGTGGGTTGCTATCGTTTCAATGGCACCTAACAACAATAATATATACATCCTGAGGTGGTGCTGTGGGATAATGTACTGGATCGCAAGATTGGTTTGAATCGCAAAGGTGGCAGTTCAAATTCTTCAGCTGCTCCTTGCAAACACTATACAGGGTTACAGCCAACTCAACAGCACTTAATAACAGAATATATATATATTGGCTCCGGTAGTGTAGTGGTTACGAATCGGGCTGCTAACCTCAGGGTCAGCACGGTCATCAGTTCCGTGGGAGAAAGATGAGGCTTTCTGCTTCCGTAAAGATTTACAGCCTCGGAAACCCTGTACAGGGTCGCTATGAGTTGAAACCAACTCCATGGCTCATAACAACAACAACAACAATGTATATATATATATATATATGGTTTTGTTACATAATTTGCATTCATAAAATCATATATATTATATAATCATAAATTTTCATTTGAAACACTTCATGTCTTTGAAATAGAAAAAGTGCTTATTAAGAAGAACATAATTTTTGTTAGAAACTGCCTGGAAGAGAAGTTCAGACTATGCACAAATATCATGGAAAGAGAAATCTCTCTATTTTTTTAGTATTTGTAAAACAACAACGATTTATCTCAGATAAATTAACTCTCATAACTGTCTATATTATTTTTGCTACAACCATCATAGCACAGATATTCATAGTTAGAAATATTGACTAGCTTGAATTTATTTCTTTTTATGATCTTGCCCTTGGGCAGAAGTGTTAAGAAATGAGAGTATTCAAAAGATAGAACTACCAGCCTGAATGATATTGAAGAAACCTATGTGGAAATGTAATTCCCAAAGTCCTATGCCCCTGAGGCAGCAGAGACTAGGGAAGGCTGAAAGTCAGTGGACCCAGTTTCTAGTTTCCTTCTGCTCTGTACAACTTACCTATTACAGAATTCAAAAATATCTGAAGCAGTACATTTCTCTACTATAAAATGAAACCACTGAGTTAGAGGATCTCTAAGGTCACTTTTAAACTCTATGAATATATGGATTAAAAGTAAAAAAAGAAGAAAGATATAGCATCCAAAAGTATCTTTTAAAGACCATATAGCTTCAAATCATTTCCAACTGTGCCTCACTGATATGATTATTATCTATTATTTACATGGGAGAATCTGGAAGAGCATCTGGCTTTGGGAACACCAACTATGAAGATCAGGGAAATGAGATAATCTTAGGGGAATTACACTGTCAAATCGACATATTCAAGAGCTGAGAATTACAAAGTCACCTAAAAGAGAGCAGGTGGCTCTCATATCAGCAGGAGTAGGATGTAACTTTTTGACTATCTCAGTCTATCCAAAGTGTGAATATGTTGAACAGAAGTGGAATTAATCATCCTTGGATGAATAGAAAAAGGGGCGTCAATTCACAAACGTTAGCAGGGCCCCGGCAAGTATAGTACAGTGGGAAGCGAGGCTGAGAACTTTGAGTATTTCCATCTCAATAACAAGACCATTGTGAGATGAATACATCAGGTTATCTTACCCTCATGCTATTAGACCTTCCATTCATCTGAATCCTCTTGTTCAGACTTCCTGCACACCAAGCTACAGTCTGATTATAATCTAGAATTTCATGCATGTCTACCTACTGGGAGAAAGTGCACTGAGCATACACATTTTGAATATTTCCTGTTCCTATGATAGTGATTTCTTGTGGAAATTTTAAATGAGTTTCTGATTATGATTTGGCGTCCCATGTGCTTGATCGTAGGGAGTGGATAAACTGATCATGCCAGTGTGGCTATTCTAGTCTATTTAAGTATTATTTCTCATTGTAAATTAATAAATAAATGTTCTGGCACCTATCTCAAACTCATATGCAATTTAGTTAACATAAATTGATGTTCAGGGCATGAAGAGTCACAGATCCTGCCAAGAAATGCCTATTCCTTCAAGCAGAAGGCCAAAGAGAGGGATAAGGCAGTTAATCATGTAATTTACCAGTTAACCAGTGATTTACCTGAATTCAAGTGGCTTTTCTTTACATAGCATTCATTACTCAACTTATTTTGAAATGCTGAGTATAATTCAACCAGGGGAATTGAAATAATCTTGGTCAGAGACAGGGATGGAAAAATCACTTAGTATGAAACTGTATTTAGTACATCTCTTATACTATACTGATAGAACAGATGTAAGGGTGACAAGCAGGATTAATAAATAATCATTTCCTTCATTGCCCACAAAAATGTAAGATTCATAAAGGCAAAGTCTTGGTTTTATTCCTAGCTCTTTTTCAGTACTTAGTAGAGTGTCTGGACACAGAGAATATAAGAATGCATGCTAAATAAAATAATAGAGATAATTCACATTTGCTACCACTTTAATCTTCTAAATTCATTGCAACACCTAGTATAAGCAAGTAACTACATTCCTATTTCTGTGAAAAGATTATGATAATTTCAGCTTTAGGATCTTAATTCTTCAATTCTATATTTCCAGATAGTCAAGTTTCTGTAGTGTAGTAGTTATTTAGAGTTATCACATTTACCTAACACAAGAAAGGTACCCAGGCAGAAACAAGCTAATTAACCTTAGGAGAAAGATGAGGCTTTCTGCGCCTGTAAAGATTTACAGCCTCAGAAACTAGATACAGTCACTATGAGGCCGAACTGCTTTGACAGCACACAACCCCCAATCCCCACACCTCAAGAATTCTTTCTATTAGTCTGTGTCTTATTGATCTTTTTTTAAAATGTTTTATTGTGAATTATGTAATAGTTTACATGGGAGAACATTAGTTTTACATTCGTTCTATCGTATATCGTCTCATTGCCATGGTTACAGTCCCCTCCATGGAATCCTTCCCCCATACCCCCCAGGTCTTCAGCACACAGTCGCTCTCCCTCTCTCGATCTAAAGTCTCCAGCTGCCCCTTCGCTCCACGTCATCATCTCTGGCTCCATTTCAGGCATTACTACTTCTCTGGGTAGAGTCCCGCTCTCTGCTCTTCTCCCTTAATGGTCCTAGGGACCTCCGCTCCTAGACTGAAAAGTTAATCACTCCCCTTCTTGCTATAAAACATCTACCTTTACATTTCCGACCCTCACAGTCAGTCCTGATAACAATTATTCACTATCTTATTGATCTTTTATCCTGTCTAATTTTCTTAAAAATAAGTATTTTACTCATATCCATTATCACAATTCCACAACCTACTTCTGCTCCCATAAAGATTTACAGCCTCGGAAACCCTGTACAGGGTCGCTATGAGTCGGAACCGAGTCCACGGCACATAACAACAAAACAACAACTTCATCAGTCAGCCTCTCTTCTTTAAATCTCTATTGGCCCTTGCCCTTTAGTTTATAGGATCAAGCGTCTTCTAAACTCACAAAGTAATTCCCTGCATATGATCGTTCCTTCTCTTTCTTTCATAAACTTTACCAGTCTCCAAGGTTGGAACATTAGTTTTGTTTATTCTCCATTCCCTTAGTTATAATTATGATGTTGGTGCAAAAGATCTCCAGGTGTTCCAATTCAGACCATTCAACTCCCCAAGAAACCAAACCACTATTTTCATTCACTTCCTGGATATCTGGGAGAATCTACCACAGTTAGCTTAGAACCTCATATACAGCTTGTGTATACCTGACCTCAAAGTATTTTCTTGTATACTCTGCTCCTTGTTCTGTTTCTTACTTTGGTAAAGAGTAACACATTCCATTTTAATTTATGTATTGAATTTTTACTTCTATCTCTTTGCATTACTATTTTTCTTTTTTAGTGATTGCTCTCTGTACAGGAATATGCATTCTTACCTTTTCCACTTAATATAGAGTATAGATATATTGCAACCCTATATGGACATTGGAGTCCTGATGTGGCGCTGTGAGTTAATATGCCAGACTGCAAAGTCATTTGGACTGCAAGGTCGGTGGTTTAAGCTCACCACCTACTCCTCAGAAACCCTATACAGGGTCACTATGGGTCAGAATCGACTCGACAGCACTTGGAACTTAGCAACAACAAATATGGACATTATACTTGGTAAAACAGAGGGTCAGAATAAAGGAGGAAGGTGTTCAACTAACTGGATTGACAGAGTGGCTGCAACAGTAGGCTCAAGCAAAAGAATGATTGTGAGGATGGTGCTGTATTGTGTTCTGTTTCACCTAGGTTTGCTATGAGATGGAAACGACTCATCATCAACTAAACTTAACAGCATATGAGCATTATCTCCACCCCTTCCTTTATGAAATAGTTACCATGTATGCTACAATTATATGTAATGTAAACTGTAAGATACAATGTTGAAATTTTAGTTTTAAACATTCATAGGCAATTTAATGATATTAACATAAAATGGCAGTTTATATTTAACCAAGGGGTTTAACATTTCTGATATGTTTCCTTTGGTTCTTTAAATCTGAGTTTATATTTGTTATTAATGTATTTCATCTTTAAAATCTTCTTTTAGCATTTCATGTAGTGCATAAAATGTATTTATCTTACCTTTGTTTTTGATGTCCATTTTCACTGGGTATAGAATTTTGAGTTAAATGTTTATTTACAGTTGTTGTTGTTGTTAAGTGCCAGCGAGTAGAATCTGACTCGTAGTGACTCTGTAGGGTGTCCGAGGAGCAGCTTGTGAATTTGAACCGCAGACCTTGCATTCCAGTGCATTGTCCTACAGCTTAATATCAGGACTCCTCATTTACAGTTAGCACTATAAAATGATTATATTACAATCTCTAGTCTATTTTTCTGATAAGAATTATGTTAATTCAGATTGTTGCACTGTATCTAATGAATCTTTTTTCCTTTGTCTTCTTTCAATATTTTAAAGAAATTTATCTTGGTTTTTTAGTAATTTGACTATCATATATGCAGGTGTGTTGTTGTATTTCATATTTATCCTGCTTGAATTTGTAAAATTTTGTCTTTCGTCAGATTTAGGACATTTTCAGGCATGAGTTCTTTTTGTTACAGAATCAAATCTTTCTTCTCCTGATATTCCAATTGCTTGACTATATAATAATAATACATTTTTAAACCCTCTCATATAACCAGTTTCTTTTTAAATAGGCATAGCAATTTTTAATTCCAGTTTTCCAAAATTTTCAATTGATTCTTCTTCTAATAATTAAGGCTACTTTGCTGAGATTTTCTATCTTTTCATTTACTTTGAGCATATTTCCTTTCCCATGATTAAGCATGATTATAAAAGTGGCATTAAAATAATCTCTGCTGTTTCCAAAATCCAGGTTATCTCAGGGTTTTTTGTGTTGATAATATTTTAACATTAAAATGAGTCAGATTGTCTTGAATTGCCATATGTGGATTTAGTATGGATTTTACTATGGATACTGTGGTTTTTATATTGTGAAAACTCAGGGCTTTGTTATTGTTTTCTGAAGAGTGTATTTTCTCTCTTTCTTTCTTTTAGTAGTCAATTAACATTACTGCAAGTCAAAATTTGGGCTCACATAACCATTTGTTTCCTAATTATTGATTCTACTGCTTGGAATCTCTCCTGTTCATATGTGATTCAGGAAACAGTCAGAGATTCGGGTAGTCCTGGTTTGGCACTGTGGAATAAGAACTGGACCACAAGGTCAGTTTGAACCACAAGGTCAGTGGTTCAGACCTACCAGGTGCTCCTCAGAAACCCTTTACAGGGTCACTGTGAGTCCAAATTAACTTGATGACATTTATCAGCAACAATACACACAGAATTAGGGTCTCTCCCTCTCTAGAAATATCTTGGTATTCGCTCCTTACTTCTTAGCATATTCAGTTACCCTTAATTTTGACTCTAGTCTTCTGGTCAGAAACTCTAAGGGTTTTTATCAGAATTTTACTTATTGCATACAACTTACTATTCCCTTTTCAAAGTATTGACTCCTTTTCAAAGTGTTGATGGTGGATACAAGTGAAATGACGTATTTGATAACTTTAATCTTTTCTCCATTTATCATGATGTTATTTATTGGTACAGTAATGAAGAAGTGGTCTTGTGCAGCAGATTTGTCCAGTGCAATATGTCATTTGATTGTTTGACTGCTGCTTCCATGAGTATTGATTGTGGATCCAAGCAAAACAAAATCTTTCACAACTTCAGACTTTGCTCCATTTATCATGATATTATTTATTGGTCCAGTTGTGATTATTTTTGTTTCCTTTACATTGATGTATAATCTGTACTGAAAGCTATAGTCTTTGATCTAAATTAGTAAGTATTTCAAGTCCTCATTGCTTCAAGCAAGTGAGGTTATATCTGCATATCTCAAGTCATTAATGAGTCTTCTTCCAATACCGATGCCAGTTTTTCTTCATGTAATTTAATTTATTGGATTGAATAAGTATATTAAAAGAATACAATCCTTGTGCACACCTTTCCTGATTTTAAACCATTCAGTATCCCCTTGTTCTGTTGGACTAACTGCTTCTTGGTGTATGTACAGATTTCTCGTGAGCACCATTAAGTGTTCTGGAATATCCATTCTTTGCAATGTAATCCATAATGTGTTGATTCACACAGTTGAAAGCCTTTGCACAGTCAATGAAACACAAGTAAACATCTTTCTATCATTATCTGCTTTTAGACAATATCCATCTGACTTCAGCAATGATATATATCCCTCATTCTACGTCCTCTTCTAAATCCAGTTTGAATTTCTGGCAGCTCCCTATTGATGTAATGTTTCAGCTGTTTTTCAATTATGTTTAGCAAAATTTTAGTTGCTAGCAATTACCAGCTGCTCCGCGGGAGAAAGATCAGGCTTTCTACTCCCATAAAGATTTACACCCTCGGAAACCCTGTACAGGGTCGCTATGGGTCGGAACCTACTCGACGGCACTTAACAACAACAAAAACAAACAATATTAATGTTCTATAATTTTCACATTCTGTTGGGTTACCTCTCTTTGAAATGGGCACAAATATGGATCTCTTCCATTTGGTTGGCCAGGTAGCTATCTTCTAGAGTTCTTGGCATAGATCAGTGCAGTGAGTCCTTCCAGTACTTCATCGGTTTGTTGAAAAATTTCAATCTGTATTCCATCAATTCCTGGATCTATGTTCTTTGCCAATGCCTTCAGTGGAACTTTGACTTCTTCTTTAGTACCAGTGGCACTTGATCATATTCTACCTCTTGAAATGAAACATTGATCATTTCCTTTTGATACAGTGACTCTGTATATTACCTCCATATTCTTTTCATGATTTCTGCACAATTCAAGATTTTGCCATAGAATCCTTCAATATTTCAAGTTGGGGCTTGAATTTTTTTCTTCAGTTCTTTCAACTTGAGAAATGCTGAATGTGTTCTTCCCCTTTGGTTTTCTAACTCAGTACTTTAATACTTGACTTTGTCTTTTCAAGTTGCCCTTTAAAATTTTCTGTTCAGCTCTTTTATTCCTCATTTGTTCCATTCAATTTAGCATCTCTAAGCAGGAGAACACATTTCAGACTCTTTTCTGACAACCACTTTGGTTTCTTCTTTATTTCCTGTTTTTTAATGACCTTTTACTTTATTCTGTATGCTGTTCTTGATGTTATCCCATAGGTCTTCTGGTCTTCAGTCATTAGTGTCTAATGCATCAAATCTGTTGTAGAGCTAGTTTCTGAATTCAGTTGCAAGATGTTTAAAGTCATATTTTAGCTGTCATGGCCTTTTAAAATTTTTCTTCAGCTTCAGCCTGAACTTGCATATGAACAACTGACAGTTTGTTCCATGGTCTTCTCCTAGCCTTGTTTTGTCTGATGATATTAAGCTTTTCCATGGTCTTGTCCCACAGATGTAGTCAATTTAATTCCTGTGTCTATCCCATTTGGTGATGTCCATGTGTATAGTCACCTTTTATGTATTTGCAGTGAATAAATCATTCTATTATGCAATACTCAGCATAATTTTTATTACCAAGGCCCAATTTCCCAACTGTTGATTCTATGTCTTTGTTTCCAACCTTCACATTCCAATCACCAGTAATTATCAGTACATCTTGATTGTATGTTTGATCAATTTCAGATTGTAGAAGTTGGTAGAATTCTTCAATTTCATCATCATTGACTTTAGTGGTTGATGTGTATATATGAAAATAATGGTATTCATTGATCTTCCTTGTAGATGTATGGATATTATTATTCTATCTCAGAAAGCATTGTACTTCAAGGTAGATCTTGAAATGTTCTGGGTGACTGCTATGCCATTCTACTTGAATTTGGTGTTCCTAGCATAGTAAAACATATGTTTGTCACTTTCTGAATAGCTAATCTGAGTTCATTTCAGCTCACTAATGCCTAGGATATAAGTCTTGAAACATTGCATTTCACTTTTGGTAACTTCCATTTTTCCTGGTGTGGTGCTATAGGATCAGATTGTGAACCACAAGATTGGCAGTTCAAACCCACCAGCTGCTCCTCGGAAACCTTACGCAGGGTCACTTTGAGTTGGGACTGCTGTATAGAGTTTCCAAATAGTGGAGGGTGAGTTTGAACTACTAACCTTGTGGGTCAAACTGAACTTGCAGTCCAGTTTCTTTGTGGGAGCTACAGTGCCACACTAGGACTCCACAGAGGCTAGGATTTATAATACATTACCAAATAGAGATGGCCAAGCTTCGTCTCTCATACTTCAGACACATTGTCAGGAGGGACCAGTTGCTGGAAAAGGATCTCATGTATGGTAAGGTGGAGAGTCAGAGAAAAAGAGGAAGACCCTCAACGAGATGGATTGGCCAAGTGGCATCATCGATGGACTCAAGTGTGGCAACAGTAGTGAGGTTGGCCCAGGATCAGGCAGTGTTTCGTTCTGCTGTGCATAGGGTCACTATGAGTCGGTACAGACTCGATGGCACCTAACAACAACAACAACAACCAAATAGAAAACTATGGCTAAACAAGTCATATGAAATATTTCACTGCACTGTACATAATGGCTGTAAGAAGTGTAACAATAAATTATTTTTATACCTTGACGATTGGAAATTTAAAAAAACAATCGTTGAAAAGGTACTTCTGATACAATGGTATTTCCAGAATAACCATTGTTGGTGTTGAGTGCCATTGAGTTGTTTTCAACTCATAGAGATTCTGTATCTGGTTTCCGACTAGCTGCTGGTAAATGTGAACCACTGACCTTGTAGTTAACAGTGCAGTGCTTATCCTACAGCACCACACCTAAGTCCACAAAATGTGACACAACAAAATAGGAAAAGGAATAGATAAATATGCTTCATGTATTATATTCATAAATAATTTCTTCAAAATGGTTTGATATGACATTGTTTATGTGCTAATAATCTTCTAGGCTAGGTCATTTTATGTAAAGGAGTTTTTTTTAAAAAGATGAGACATTAGTTTTCTTTGGATAAATTAAAAATGAGAATGCACTTTATCTAAAGTTTCTACAGAATTTTTAAAAAACAAAAACAACTTTTCTTCCTCCCAAGAGTTCCTGGAAAGGTTTCCACATTAATCACTACATTCAAGGAAGAGAATAGCATTACATAATTAGATATGAAAACCAAATTATTTTTCAATTTTGATTCATTACCTGAGGACCAAAGCTACATAAGAGGTACTTGAGCCTAAGACAGAAAAAAAAAAAACAGTTCCTTTCTTTAATCAGCAAAAATTCTCAGGCTGTACCATGGTATAGTTCCATTCCTATAGAATGGAAGAGGTTCCCTATCAAATATTTTATTTTCTGGTGTGGCACTGTGGGTTAATGTGCTGGACTACAAAGTTGGTTTGAACTGCAAGGTCAGCAGTTCAAGCTTACCAGCTGCTTCCTGAAGCCCTATACAGGGTCGCTATGGATCAGAACCAAATTGATGGTGTAAATATTTACAGCCTTGGAAACCCTGTATGGAGTCGTTATGAGTTGGAACTGACTCCTTGGCACATAACAATAGCAACAACGTATTATGGAAGCTAATAATTTTTTGGAAATTGTAGGTAAATAAAATATTTTTAACTAACTCTGATAATGTTTCTTGAATTTCATTTAAATCATGTATACCATTTGTATGCCTTAAATATCTTTGTTAGAAAATGCATTTATTTATCAGTATGGATTCAAAACAAATTTATGCTTTTAAATCATTCAGTGGGTTGATGTAGTAATTATACTTCACTGAGATATAATAAAACTCCAAAATTGCTAAAAGCAATACTTTTGCACAAAAACTAGAATCCATATGTGTTTGCAAAATCATGTCCTTTAGGGCCTGTAGGGAGGCCAGTGTCTCTGAAAACTGCTACTCTGGTGGTAAGAACCACTAAGAGATATGAAGATAACAACGAAAAACTGACAAAAGGTTTGGCTAGAGACACAAGAAATCTGAACCAGCACATTCCCTGAGTTGAATTGTGCCTTCTATGCTTTCAGCTTAAAAAATAATTGGTAAGAAAATGTATAATGATTGTCAGTGTTTCCTTACCCTTTTTAGATGAAACACTGTCTTTCTGGGAACTTGGAATCAGCATGACATCATTGAAAATGCCTAGCTGGAGTTAGACCTGATTTTAAATTATAATTCTGCCATCTATTTGCAATATAGCTTTACATTTCTTAACATCCTTGGGTCTTGGTTTTCTCCCCTGATTGTTGTGAGGATTAAATGAGAGTGCCTGGTATTTAGCGGATTCTCAAGTAATTTGAAATGAATGAACGGTGTTTTAAAACTGCCTGGCTTATTATACTGTTGCTGTTGTTAAATGCCATCAAGTCAGTTCCAACCCACAGCGACCCTGTATAGGCCTCTGAGGAGTGGGTGGTAAGCTTGAACCACCGACCTTGTGGTTGAAACCGACTTTGCAGTCCAGCTCAAAAACACACAGTGCCAAACCAGACTGGCTGGCTCATTATAAATGCCTGCAAATATGGGATTCCTTTGTCTTTGGGGTGACTGACATAGAAAAGGAAACAGATAACACAGTATCACAACCCCAGGTGCTTCTCAGTGGTCTCTGATTCTTCTCTTACATGTGACGTACAACTCTTTGGACAAGTACTTTGTTAGCATTATTGGACTATATTCTTTTAACCCACACAGGCAAAATTTACATCTGTAACAACCCTGCTTTTTCAAAGTTTTAACTTTTATTTTTATCCCTCATTTTGCTTTGCAAACCTCATTCATACAGTGTACTCAAATATGCTGTAAGATTTACAGATGAAACAGTGTTTGCTACATTTTTTCAAATGAGAAAAAATAAAACTCAGAATGGTAAATATTGCTATTAAGTGGTAGAAGACACTTGTTTAATAACTCTAAATCTAGAACTCTTCTGCATATGCTAGCTTAGAAGTGAACTTCACTATTGCATGAACAAAGAAGATGGCAAAGAGAAGTTCTGGCTTAAAACTTCCATAAATTACACACTGCCTATTAATGGAGCACTAACACTTTTCATAAGCTAAGCTTAAGGGTTTAAAAACAACAGTCTGTTGGGCTGCCTCATATAGAACACAAAACTTTTTAGCAGCATGTATGGTCAAGTTAAATGTATTAGTCGCTAATAAAATAACGAGCTCAAAAGCTTGGAGGGGTTTTCACAGAATAAAAAGAAATGAGCCAAGTCTACTGAGACTAAAAAGATATTCTCTTAACTCCTTTAAAGAAAACTAGCAACAATTTGCCAGAGGGAACAAAAACAAGATTAGAAGCTGTCTCCACAGAGGTAGTGAACTTCAAAATCTTGACACAATAAATAGGCGATACTTAGGGTTACTATTTAAAGTAAAAGCCTTTTTCTCTCCTCCCTACAAATCTTGTTTGTGGGTTAGCTCTATAACAGTAGTCTCAGCTTTGTCTGCACATTGGAAATACCTGGAAAGCTTTAATACCCAGTCTCACTCCCAGAGGTTCTAATGTAATTGGTATGGAATGATACTGGCCATTGGGGGTTTTTATAAGCTGTTCAGGTGATTGCTGTTTGCAGCCAAGGTTTAAAAACCACTACTACTAAGGAGCTCTGGTAGCGTAGTGGTTATGAATCGGGCTGCGAATCTTAAGGTCAGCGGTTCGAAACTACCAGCCGCTCCACGGGAGAAAGATGAGGCTTTCTACTCCCGTAAAGATTTACACCCTCGGAAACCCTGTACAGGGTCGCTATGGGTCGGACCCGACCCGATGGCACTTAACAACAACAACAACAACTCTCGGGCAATATTGGGGGAATACACTTCTGGAATTCCACATCAATAGAAAACAAAAATTTATGGACTCCTGGTGTGGCACTGTAAGATAAGCACTGGACTCCTAACCACAAGATCAGCAGTTCAAACCCAGTAAATTCTCCTCTGAAACCCTATATAGGATCACTATGAGTTAAACCATCTTGACGGCACTTTACAACAACAGCAGTGTTTCAGGAATCGTACTAAGTGCTTTGCATAATGTATCAACTCTTTTTTAAGCTAAGTGTCTGGGGTAAAATGTAGTGTATTAATTCTTGTAAATAAAAAGTCTGGGAGGCACTGCATGTCTGAATTTCAAGTCTTAAATTATGTCATAAATGTCTTACTTCTCTCCCAACCTCAGTTCAAGTGTTCTGTCAGGCTCCATTCTAAGGTTAGTTCTCACTTCAGAGTCAGAAGATAGATCAGACAGTCTAGACCCTACATTCTTCTCCCTTTTAAATCCAGAATAGGACAAGGGTTTCTCCTTCAGGCCAAGAGCAGAAATCCCATTTGGCTCTCATTGGATGAGAGATGGTTCAAGATCCAAGGAGGAGTTATAATTTGAACCTGAGCCTTCTTTATTTTGAGACTCATGCACCTTTTTATATGTATCACTGTTTTAAGAAAAGATGGCCAGTTTCATTGTATTGTTTTTTTTTTTTTTTTTTTTTCACCTAGTGAAGAAATTAAGGAACCCTGGTGGCATGATGGGTTACATATTGGACTGCTAATCTCAAGGTCATTAGCTTGAATCCATCCGTTACTCCATGGGAGAAAGAAGGCGTTTTCTGTTGCTGTAAAGATTTATAGCATTGGAAATTCTATAATGGGTTACTGTGAATCGGAATGGACTCGATGGTAATGGTTTTTTTTTATTTAGTGAAGAATTTGAAAAGTGAAAAGGATCCATAAATAAGACTTTTCATACATTTGGAAATGACTTTGGCTGGAGACACTCCCCTATTCTCACAGCTTTGAACCCACTTGCCTTTCTCTCTTGCTACAGAGCTGATAAGTCCAAGTTTGACCAATGCTGGATCTCAGAAAAAAAAAAAAAAAAAATCCTTAGTGACAAAGATAACAACCTACCTGTACATTAATTGGTTCCAAAATAATTTATTTTCACATTTATGTTTTATAATTCCTAATTTAGTGTCCCGTGGCTTCCTTGACATGTCACCACAAACTTGCTAGCTTTAAACAACAGAATTGCATTCTTTCACAATTATGGAAGCTAGAAGTTTAAAACCAATGTGTCTACAAAGCCACAATCTGTCAGAAGGGTCTAGTGGAGAATTCTTCTTTCCTTCTTCCAGATTCTGGGAGCTATGACCATTCCTTATTGCGGCATCACTCCCATCTGACTCACACGCAGGGCAGATTCAAGCTAATGACCGACTCAGTGGCACTTAAAAACAACAACACAAAGACCCTTTATCCAAATGTTCCTTTCCACAGGTTTGAGAATTAAGTCTTGGATATATCTTTTTGTGAACTACTATGGATTTCACTGTGGCTCTGTAGGTTAAGCACTGAGCTACTAAACACAAGTTCGGTGGATCAAGTTCACCAGCTGATCCATGGAAGCAAAATGAGGCTTTCTGATCAAGCAAAGATTTACAGTATCAGAAACCCTTTACAGGGTCACTGGGAGTCCGAACCAACTCGAGGGCACTCAACAATTGAGCCCAATACAATGCTCATTGAACTTTTGCGTCTAGTTCTTGTTCTGGGAAGCAAAACATTTTCCTGCTTGCATTTTCCTTTTATTTCAGAGTATGGTGATCCTATTTTCTCTAGAACTGTTCTGCTTGCTACATCCATGATTGGACTGCAAAAGAACTGGAATTATATTTCATCTGCACTAAAGGGAGCATGTTGCTGTCAAGTTGATTCTGACTCATAGAAACCCATTCGATAGCAGTTAAGAACAACAAAAATAACATAGCAACCCCATAGGAAAGGATAGAGCTGCCCCATACACTTTCCAAGGCTGAAATCTTTATGGAAGCAGACTGCCACATAAATGCTTTATGGAAGCAGTTTGGGGGTTCAAATCACTGACTTTTCAGTTAGAAGCTCAAAACATAACAATTGTGTAACCATCAAGAGAACTCTAAAAGCAGTTCCTCAAGACAAATCATACATTACTGAACTTAAAATGTAAGTCAAAAAGGAAACACGAAAGAAGAGGTGTAGTTCTTTAAACCTTGAATTATAGAAAACAATGGTCATGTGTGATCATAAGTGTGATAATTCATTGTTAAAATTTGAGGATGAAAATGTATGTTGTTGTTGTTGTTAAGTGCCATCAAATCAATTCTGACTCAGCAATCCTGTATAGGATTTCCTTGGAGTGGTTGGTGGGTGTGAACCATAGACCTTGCAGTTAGCAGTTCAATGCTTATCCTACAGTACCATCCTTGGACTCCTGAAAATATACAAAACTCTTTAAATACAAATAACAAGAATCCAACTCAAACTGGTTTAGGAGAAACAAGTGGGAAAATACTGGATTGTGCATTGTACAGCTTAAGGACATGGCGCTAACTTCAGGATCTATGGACTCCAAAGATACAAAATGCTGTGCATATATCTGGATTTTTGTCTTCATTTTTTATTCCTGATGTTTTTTTCTCTGTGTTGTTGATTCACTAACAGACATGATTCTGATGTTGTGGAAGAAGTGGGACCAGGCTTCTCCAGTCTTTCACAGTCTTTAGTACACTCAATTTCGAAAGAAAAGACCCTCTTTCTTCTGAGACCTACTTTTGAAATCAGCCCACAGAAAAGGAAGTCTGAATGGCCCTACTTTTCCCTTCTACAGACACTGTATCTAGATGAATGAAGTACTTTGGATGGCCCACTTAACATAATGTTTAAAACCAATTCCCAAAACAAAAGTAGTATTTCTATTATCAGATAGATGATGGGGAGAAGGGTGTCATATGTGAAACATGCCTAGTTACATGTTTATAAGAAAGGAAACTTTCCTGGGTCCTTATGTTAAGCTAAGATATGAGTCTGAGGGATCAATAAAGGTAATTATACTTAAAGATAGCAAATTCCAGAAGTTGAAGAAGAAAGAAAAGGGAAGACATTTCCTCTGAAAAACTGATCTTTTTAAGGACAAAAGGAAACGAGTATATTATTTCTCCATTCTAGCAGAATAAGAGTGGAAATTGGTAGAAAAAATGAATCTCTAAAGAAAAAACTAATGATTAAAATGATATGTGGAAACAATAGATAGGTAACAGTAGATAGATTTCACGGTGAAAGTTTAATTTTTGATTAATAAATGCATGAAGACATAAAAGGGAGATGAAACATTATATAATAGAAGGAACCATGGGATAAGATTTAGGAGGCTTGGTACATTTATCTGGTTCTGTTACTTACTTTGTTGTTGTTATTATTAAGTGCCATCAAGTCAGTTCCAACTCATAGTGACCCTGTATAGTGTTTTTAAGAAAAGACTGGTAAGTTTGAGCTACTGACCTTGTGGTTCAAACCGCATGCTTAGTCTACACCACACCAGAACTCTTCTGTGTGTTTTTGTTACTTACTAGCAAATAACAATTTCTAAGCTTCTTTCTGGCTGAATCCTAAAGGTTACACAAGTTGGAAAAGATGGTCAGGGAGATAAAAATGAACTCAATTCTAATGGTTAAATACCAATTTTCTTATCCTATCATGAGAAGATGAAACAACTGACATGAAAGAATGAGTTTATCAAAAGATTTTCTCATCAGTTCACCTTCATTTTTCAAAATCCTGTGATGAATCCACACATACTTTGGCCTGAATATGATATATTTTCTGTACTATTTCCAAAGCAGGAAACAGGATTACAGGTTTCCCCTACTATACAAAAGTAGAGTGTTCCTATGAAGGCTTTCATAAGCTGAAATGGTATAAAGGAAGAAACAATTACCATTAATTTATATGGGAAAAATGTTTTAGTGTTCCCAGACCGAAAAAGCAACCTACCAAATCATATCAAATACCACATAGTCTTCAAATAACACGGCCGTACAGTAGTCCCACAGTTCAAAGCTATGGAGGCTTGATGCAAAGATGCTGAGTGTAGTTCCTGGGGAATGAGTTTGGCAATGCCACTCTCGCTCTTCGGGTACTCTCTCTGTCTCTTTAACAGCTGGCCTCTGAATGCTAGCTTCTCTTTTTATCTTTTTTTGTAAAAGTAAAACTCCTCTTCAGATTTCCTTCAGTTAGCAGTTGTTTCTATTAGTACAGTTAGAAAACAAGTACTGATATAAACCATTGCCATGTGTGGTTTCTATAAAACAGAGTAGAACTGCTCTTTATGTTTCTAAAATTGTAAATCTTTACAGGAGCAGACGGGTGCATCTTTCTCCCATGGAATAGCTGGTGGGTTGGAACTTCCTACCTTATGGTTAGCAGCCCAACACTTAATCCATTATGCCACCAAGAATCCTTAGGAGATTCATGAAAGTTAAGTTATGCCAAAAAATTTTTTCAAAAGACAGCAGATATCTATAAGCTTCTTTAAGGTATAAGTTTCTCTCTCTCTCTTTTTTTTTGGGGGGGGTGGGGGGAGCTTTTTATTGTAAATTGGGTAAAGGTTCATGAAGCAGGTCATCAGTTTTACATTCAACAAATCACACACTGCTTCATATCATTGATTGTAATCCCCTTCCATGTAAAAACAGTTATCGCACTTTCTTCTTGTGGTTCCTATTTCCGTTTTACCTTCCTTCCTAACCCTTCTGAACCCTGTCCCCTTTTGATCTTGAATTGTTGGCCATTCCATGTTGAGCATGCCTCACTAGTGTGGTTGTCTCTGCTAGGACTTTTCATTCTGGCAGCATATTGTCCTCAAAGAATCTGAGTCTATCTATTTGTGGTGTGTGTTTGTAAGGACATGTTAAAATTAGTGGTCTGTAACTGAAAATATCATTAAAGTAAATGCTTATAAGTTTGTTACTAGCAGGTAAAAGAGAAAAAAAAATAAAACTTTTTTTTTATCATTTCTTTGAAAGAGATTAAAATGGTTCATATGTATTACTTAACTGTTAAAATGTTTCAATCTTGTTTAACTTATAGCTTTCTCAAACCTATGCTTTCTACATTTATTTTGTTTTGTTGTAAGAGCATTAAATTCCTAAAATATATCACCCACATATCAAATATACCAAGTAGGAAGAAAAAGCCATTTCCTTCAGCTTCCTCCTCACTATTGATCTGTGTTTGCCTCCTCTATCTTTCTGACACCAGAGTTTCTTTCTTTCCACTTAAGCACTAAATACAATCATAAAAGAGTCTAAACATGAATTGTGAAGAACTAGTGGAGAATCATTTCTTTCTTTCTCTGGGTCATATTTTCTTTTAAAAGTCTAATTTTTAAACCTTGTAGATAGTTGGTAGGAGACTTGACTACATGTGCATTTCTCAAATAAATTTTCTCACACTATTGGATGGGGGACCTAGGCATATGAGACGCTGCTCTTCACAATAGCTCTGACCTAATGACCTAGGAAGGAGTATGCTAGCTCTTAAGATCTACTCATGGGAAACCAGAGTCCTTCGTTTAATTTCTATTAAAGAGGTCTTTTGCTTCAATGATTGCTGTTGTGGTGGTTGTTCTTAAATGCTGTCGTGTTGATTCCAACTCATAGCGCCCTTTATAAGTTTTCCAAGGAGCAGCTGGTGGACTTGAACCACTGACATTGTGATTGACAGTCAAGTGCTGACCCTATAGCACCACACAAGGAGTTATTATTATTAGGTGCCCACAAGTCACTTCTGACTCATAGCAACACCGTACAGGGTTTCCAAGACTATAAATCTTTTCGAGAGCAGCACACCTCAACTTTCTCCTACAGAACGACTGGTGGGTTTTTAACTACCGACCATGTAGCTAGCAGTCCAGTGCTTATCTTACAGCACCACCAGCATTCCTCAGTAGTTGTTGTTGTTGTTGATAAGTGCCATGGAGTCTGTTCCTAGTCATAACAACCCTGTATAGGGTTTCCAAAGTTTTAAATCCTGACAAAAGCAGAAATTCTCGTCTTTCTCCTGCAGAGAGGCTGAAGGGTTCAAACAACGGACCTTATGGTTTGAAATCCAGTGCTTATTGTGTGAAGTCACCACGCTGCCCTCTCAAAGAAAACAAGTAGGAAATAGTTGTTTAGTTCCATAATACCACATTGTTGGACAATACCAATGTTACATCAAAAGTGTTTTTCAAAGTTCTTGAATAACTTATTTTATGAAAGAAGAAAAGAAATGGTTGCACCTACTTTGCTGCAGATATTTTATATACTTGAGTCTCACAGAACATTGTTTAAGTATTAATCATTGCACAGAGGAGGACAGTATGGTTATTTAACTTGGCTAAAGTCACTTCTACCACTTTCTGTCAGTTTGTCATATGGTGGTGGCTTATATGCTGCTGTGATGCTGGAAACTGGTGGTGGTAGTGTGTCATGGAGTTGGTTCTGACTCATAAAATAAACCCCTCAAATTTCTGAGGCTGTAAATCTTTATAGGAGCAGAAAGCCTCATCTTTCTCCTGAGGAACAGCTGGTAGATTTGAACTACTGACTTTACAGTTAGCATCTCAACTTAACCCACTATTCTACTGATACTTATGATGCTGGAACTCCACCACCAGTATTTTAAATGCCTACATAATCACTCATGATGAACAGGTTTCAGTGGAGTTTCCAGACTAAGACAGACTAGGGAGAAGGGGAGGTGACCACATCTAAAAGGTTAGATAATGTAAAACTGAGTTTTAGCAATGGATTAGTCCTTGCCCCAAAATGGATGTCTGATAGAGTGTCAGCCAAAGCAGGGGATACTAAATGGTTTAAAATCCAGAATGGTGTATGCCAAGGTTTTAGCCTTTCACCATAGTTATTCAATATGTATTGTGATCAAATAATCTGAGAAAATGTATTATATAAAGAAGAAATGGCATCAGATTGGAGGAAGACTCATTAACAAACTGAGATTTGCATTTGAAACAACTTTAATTGCTAGAAGAGAAATGGACTTGAAATACTTATTGATGAACATAAAAAAAAAAAAGACTTAGGAATAGATTGCAACTCAATGTGTGTGTGTGTGTGTGTGTGTGTGTGTGTAAATTAAAAAAACAACAACTCTCAAATAGACCAATAAATAACATCGTGATAAACAAAGAAAGAATTCAAGTTGTCAAATACTTCATTTTGCTTGGATCCACAATCAATGCTCATGGAGGCAGAAATCAAGAAATCCAATGAGGAGTACATCAGTAGCAATAGCATCAGGTGAATCTGCTGCAAAAGACCTCTTTAAAGTGCTAAAGAGCAAAGATGTCATTTTTTGGACTAAGATGATCCTGACCCAATTACATTTACATTGTATTCATGTGAAAACTGGACACTGAAGACTGGAGAGGAATTGATATATTAAGGTGTTGGTGTTGGTGAAGACTGTTGAAAGTACCATGGACAAACAAACCTGTGCTGGAAGAAGGATGCTCCTTAGAAACCAGGATGGTGAGACTTCATGTCTCATACTTTGAACATTTTGTTATAAGGGACCACTCCCTGGAGAAGGACATCATGCTTGGCAAAGTAGAAGGTCAATAAAAATGAGGAAGCCCCCTCTCCCTACCTCAACCCCAGCAAGATAGATTGCCACAGTGGAAGCCACAATGGGTTCAAACCTAGCGACAACTGTGATGATGTACAGGACCAAGCAGCATTTTGTTCTGTTGTGCCTAGTGTCCACTATGAGTAGGAACCAACTCAATGGCACCTAACAACAAGACAACAAGGTCAGTTACTTAGAAATCATATCATGAAATGCAAGAATCAAACAGTATGTCTTATCCCAAACACTCTATTCTTTCTGCTGTAACATCGTATCTTAAATAAAAAAGAAATTATAATCCTATTTTAAATAAAAAAGAAATTATAATCCTATTTTTATTACCACGTGAAAATAGAAAAAATAATATCCTTTAAGATAAATTAACTGCCAGGACCTGAGTTAAGGGGGAAAAAACATAAAAGCAAAAGTTTACCCTCCAGTCAATTCTAACTTGATGTGTGAGAGTCGAACTCTGTTCCATAGAGCTTTCAATAGCTGAGTTTTCAGAAGTAAATCACCAGACCTTGCTTCTAAAATGTGTCTGGGGAGACTTGAACCTACAAAGTTTTGGCAAGCAGACAAGGACCAACCAGAAACAGAAATACAGTAAGTTAAGTAAAAGCAAAATTGATGGACCAGATTCTTAAGATCACATTTAAAAAAATGAAACAACAACAACAACAAAACTCTTTCTTGAGTATGCTGGTAGCATTTACAGAAACTGTGAATTGATAAATTTCTGAAACTTGCAATAATATGTGCAGTAAATGAATCATAAGAATATTACCTAATCTTGTCTAAATCCTAGTTCACCTGAGCTGATACACAACAAAAATTCATGGACCAAAGAAATAACATGTACTTACCAAAGTGTGCAAATCAATTTATCTATTTAGCACACATTTAAGAATTCATTAAACATCTGAGAAATCCTTTCAGTGAAAGGATAAATGCTTCATTAAATCCTTCCCCTATGTAAGTTGCAGTCTAAAAAGGGGTATTCACAGATACTAAGCCAACCGACAGGGTCTCTCTTATTTTATGAAACTTATGTTAGGTGGTTTAAGGGTGTACTTGGCCAGCACTTTTGTTGTTTTTTTTAAATTTTCAATTTCATATTTATACTCAGGGCCCTACCACAAGTCATCTGTCTGGGGACTCAGAGGAAGCTGAAATACTATGTTTGAGTCGCCAAATACTTCAGCTTTATTCAAAGCTAAGCCAAGTCATAGCCCTTTCCGAAGAAGAGGGAGTTTGTGTTTTGTTTTGTTTCTAAAATCTTTCAAAAGATAGCTTATATGTTACCTAGTGGATGCCATGTTGACAAGGATTTTTAATTTGTATTTTATAAAGTACCAACAATACATCCAAAAATGATATGTTTCTTTTTCAAAATAATTAAGTTATAAAGATGAGTGAACACCAAGAAAAGTATTAAGAAACTAGTAAAACTGGTGATAAGCAAAGCCAGGCAGAAAATATGCAAATCATTGGAAATCAGGAGAAAGACCATGAACTTTGGAGTAAGACAAATACAAGTTCAGTACCTTAAATACAGCTCCTGTTGACAGATGTTAGTTTCCATCCTTCACCCAACCTTATTTCATGCAAATCTAATCCTTAATCATCTGATTTAACTTTTTAGATTATATAAACTCAAAGTTCTAGATACTTGTGGGTGTTTCCATTGGTCCATTGGTCCCAAGCTACTCAGTCTTCTTAGCTGTATCTGCTTTAGCATCCTGTGAGTCTCCTCTCTCATAGAGTACACCCCACTTACTGCCTTACCACCTCACATTGACTGTGCCTTGGACACACAGATGCGTACACTTTCGCATGCTCACACACTCACAAATGCATTCATACACTCATGCAAACTTACATTTCTCCACACACATTCTCATACATAATCACACACACACGTACACACACATTCACATATAAGCACAACACTGTAGCCACACAGATCTACTCACTATTCCCTAAGCATTCCTTCCTGAATTCTTTTGTTCACGTTGTGCTTTATCCCAGAATTCTCTCATTCATAGCTTCCTGCTTGAATATCCTATTATTTCATGTCTTATTTAACTATCACGTTCTTTATTAAGCCTTTCACAGAAGTTAATTTAACTTCAAAAGTGTATTTTTTTTAATTTCCTAAGTCTATAGCCAACTTATGATAAAATTACTTGTGTTGTTTGAATGTCCTTAAAAGCTATTATTTCATCCTATATACAGTATCATTCTTTACAATGATGAAATTTATTTTGTTCAAGCTTAAAAACAAAAAAAGTTGTCATCAAATTGATTTCAACTCATAATGACCATATAAGGTAGAGTAGAACTGCTCTATAGTGTTTGTAAGGCTGTAGTGGCTCTGGTAGCATAGTGATTACGAATTGGGCTATGAACCTCAAGGTTGGCAGTTCAAAACTACCAGCTGTCCCATGGGAGAAAGATGAGGCTTTTTGCTCCTGTAAAAAATTGCAACCTTGGAAACCCTGTACAGGGTCACTATGAGTCGGAACCAACTCCACAGTACTTAAGAACAACTATCTTTATGGAAACTGTCACATCTTTCTCCTGAGAAGTGACTTGAGACTTTGAACCACTGATCTTTCAGTTAGCAGCTGAGCGCTTATCCCACTTTGCCACCAGGACTCTCTTTTTTTATCATGTTGGAGAACTACAATCTTCCTTAACTTTAATGATACAGGGTCTTTCAGGTTCCAAGAAACCAAGACATATTTAAAATAACTTAGATGACTCAGGGACAGATAACTATAATCTTTCTTAACTTTAATGAAACAGGGTCTTTCAGGTTCCAAGAAACCAAGACATATTTAAAATAACTTAGATGACTCGGGGACAGATATTTTAATGATATGTAGCTTATCTGAATGTATTATATTAAGCCAGGGCAAGAGAAAGGATCTAACTAGGTCTAGGATTCTTGTCTAATCCGTTCTTAATCCAATTAGTTGTGGATAGAGAGGTGATGTCACAAGCTCGGCACTCTTCAAAAGTGGGCTGTGTATGGCAGACCCTTAGGGTTGACTTAATAGTTCCTGGTGGTTGATTGAATATAATGAACGTCTATCCAATACCTTCTTTGAATCTCCTGTTCCCATGCTTTCCTCTCCAGTCAACATCACTATTAAGTAACTCCAGTTTCCAGATTTGAGATTCAGGTGAATTTCATATTTTTATTTAAATAATAACAACATGAAATGATCACTTATCGGTATAAAATATCCACATAAATATTACTACAAAGACTCATCTCACCATATGGAGTGTAAAATAGTATGTAAATCCTGTAGATAGGCTGACCTATGTGTAAAAGCACAGGTATGATGGAACTGAGTATGTTCAATCCCTTTTCTAAAGTAATCCATCTAATAAGTCACTCCATTTGGTGGGCCAAGAGGAAGATAGAATCTAAGTGAGGGAAAAGAGCAAAGCAGCAGGTCTATTTCTCCTATTCTTTTCTCTCACAAAGAATGAAATAGAAATTCTTTCTTATTTCGGAAAGCATAAAGAATGGGAATTAAGTGTACTTTCTTTCCTCCTAATCTACTAAGTGGAAGAATTAGACCCCAGGGATATAATCATTCTCCAGAGGAAAGGAGATCAGAAGACAATCAGAACAGTCTTTCCCCTGCTTTCAAGGGACTTCTATTGCCCACACTAACATGTGCTATTTTCCTCAAAAACTGATAGGCAGTTTTGCTTTTGCTTCTAGAAGCTTCTGAAATGACTTTTAAAAAAATCCATACTCAAATCCATTTGTTATCTCAAATTGTTGTTGTCGTTAGACTCCATCGAGTTGATCCAACTCACAGTGACCCTCTAGACAACAGAAAGAAGAAACAATCCCTGGTCCTGTGCCATCCTCACAATTATTGTTATATTTGAGTCTATTGTTGCTGCTGCCAATGTGCCAGTCCATCTCATTGGGGGGCCATCCTTTCTTTCACTTACTCTCTACTTTACTAAGTATAATGGTCCCTCCTGATCATATGCCCAAAATATAAGACATGAAGTCTCACTATCTTTGCTTCTAAAAAGCAATTTAGTTACACTTCTCAAATTATGCCTCCCTCCCTTAAATGAGTGTATCAACTCTTTTTTCATTTATTTTGGCCTATGGGAATGAATAATTTATTCATGTGCACAGGAGAAATACTGTTTTCTGCCTATACTAAGGACGAAAATAAGTGCCCTTGAGCTCAAGAGAAATAAAACTATACTGACTTGTGGTCATTCATCTAATTGACCACAGGTTCTTAATCAAATTCTTTAGCTTGCTTTGTTCATGGTCTAAATCTGATGTCTTCACAACTTTTTCCAACATGAAGATATTGAACAAAAAGTGTATTTCCCCCAAATCCATTTTAGTCGTAAGAAATATCAATCCAAGTAACAGACAGGAAAAGCTCACATGATCACATACACCCATTATAACTACATGAACCCTATTGACTAAATAAATGTCAATTGAGAAACTATCCCACATATGCCTAACACCCCAGAGATACTCAGCCCAGTAGGTGGTTACTGAATATATTAAGACTCTGAGTTTGAGGCTGGTGAGCACTGGGTAAGCAAAATCAGCAGTTACAAAAGTACTGTAACAAATAAGCTCTGAAGCAAACCAGGTAGCAGGAATTTACAGACAGAAATACAGTTAGTAAAGTAGGAGTATCTTAAAGGTGCTACAATTCCATGAACAAAGTCTGGAATATTAGGTTACAGTGGAAAGGAAGAGT
The DNA here is from genome assembly GCF_000296735.1 of Chrysochloris asiatica. Taxonomy (NCBI): domain Eukaryota; kingdom Metazoa; phylum Chordata; class Mammalia; order Afrosoricida; family Chrysochloridae; genus Chrysochloris; species Chrysochloris asiatica. The sequence continues at coordinate 32,289,050 of NW_006408531.1, read as the reverse complement.
TTGGGAGAAGTGTAGGTATGCCCAAATTGGTGTTTAGAAATATACCCAGTTCAATGCTGGTTTCAGGAATTTAGGCAGATCTCAAGATTAACTCAGTAACTAGGGAATAAGACCTGGACAAGGACATTGTAAAAGGAAGTCAAGATAGTCTCCTGCTGTGATTAGAAATGTCTTTCTTAAATTAGCTCAGTTGTAGTTTGTTGTTGTTAAGTGCCATTGAGTTGGTTCTGACTCATAACAACCCTATATAAGGTTTCTGAGGAGTAGCTGTGGGTTTGAACTGCCGACCTGTGGTTCACAGTCCAGTGCTGACTCACAGGGTTCTCAACTGTATGTTAATCCTCAGCTAAAGACAAGAGTATTCAGATGAAAATGGTTGTTGCTGTTTTCAAGTGCCATCGAATTTGTTTTGACTCATAGTGACCTCATGCATAACACAAAAGATGGCCCTGTCCAGAAACATCATCACAATCTTTGCTATGTTTGTGTCCACTGCTGCATCCACTCTTTCAATCTGTCTCATTGATGATCACCATCTTTATCATTGACTCTCTAATTAATCAAGCATGATGTTCTTCTCTAGGGCTTAGCCCTTCCTAGTGACACCTCGGCGTCCTGGTGTGGCTCTGTGGGTTAATGCTCCAGACTTCAAAGCTGTTTGAACTGCAAGGTTGGTGGTTCAAGCTCACCAGCTGCTCCTTAGAAACCCTATACCGGGTCGCTATGGGTTGGAACCAACTCGACAACACTTCACAACAACAACAACAAGTGACACCTCGAAATGGTTGATGTTCACCCATTTCAAGAGGTAGCATATGATTAAGAGCAAATGATACTGAAGGAAGAAGTCTAAGGTGCACTGAAGGAATTGGTGAAGAACAAGGCATCAGGAATTGATGGAATACAACTTGAAATCTTTCAAGAAAGTGAGGCAGCACTGAAGGAACTCACTCATCTATGCCAATACATTTGGAAGACAACTATCTGGCCAACTGATGGGAAGATATCCATATTTGTGCCCATTTCAAGGACAGGTGACCCAATGGAATGCGGAAATTATCTAACAATATCTTTGATATCCTATGAGAGTAAAGTTTTACTAAAGGTAATACAGAAATGGCTGCAACCATACATTGACAGAGAACTTCGAGAAGTTCAAGCCAGGTTCAGAATAGGCTGTGCAATGAGGGTTATTATTACTGATGTCTAATGGAACTTGGCTGAAAGCAGAGAATACCAGAAAGATGTTTACCTGTGCTTTATTGACTACACAAAGGCTTTCAATTGTGTGGATAATGACAAGCTATGGACAACATTGTGAAGGATGAGTATTCTGGAATACTTAATTGTGCTCATGAGGAATCTGCACATGGACCAAAAGCGGTTGTTCAAACAGAACATGGGAACACTGAATGTTTTAAAATGAACAAAGGTGTGTGACAGGGTTGTATTCTTTCACCATACTTATTCAATGTGTATGCTGAGCAAATAATCTGAGAATCTGGGTTATATGAAGACAAACGTGGCATCAGCATTGGAGTAAGACTCCAGTGCATATGAAACAACCTTGCTTGCTGAAAGTGAAGAGTACTTAAAATATTTTCTGATGAAGATCAAAGAACACAGCCTTTTGTATGGATTGCCTCTCAATATCAAGAAAACAAAAATCCTCACCACTGGACCAATAAACAACATTCTTATCAACGGATAAAAAATTGAAGTTAACAAGGACTTCATTCTTCTTGGATCAGCTATCAACACTCATGGAAGCAGCAGTTAAGAAATCAGACAATGTATTGCATTAGGCAAATCAGCTGCACAAGACTTTTTTAAAGTGTTGAAGAGCAAAGATGTCAGCTTGAAGACTAAGGTGAGCATGACCAAAGCCATGGTATTTTTAATAACCTCATATGCTGGACAGTGAATAAGGAAGACCGTAGAAGAATTGATGCATTTGAGTTATGGTGCTGGAGGAGAATATTGAATGTGCCATGGGCTGCCAAAAGAACCAACAGTTCTGTGTTGGAATAAGTGCAGTCAGAGTGCTCCTTGGAGGCCAGGATGGCCAAATTCCATCTCTCCTACTTCAGAGCTCTGGTAGCATAGTGGTTACGAATCGAGCTGCAAAATGCAAGGTCAGCAGTTCAAAACTACCAGCTGTTCCGCGGGAGATAGATGAGCTGTTCTGCTCCTGTAAAGATTTACAGCCTCGGAATCCCTGTACAGGGTCACTATGAGTCAGAACAGACTCCACGGCACACAGCCAAAACTTCAGACATATTGTCAAGAAGGACCAGTCACTGGAGAAGAATATCATGTTTGGTAAGGTGGCGGGTCAGAGAAAAAGAGGAAGACCCCCAGCAAGATGGATTGATAAAGTGGCAGCATCAATGGGCTCAAGCGTGGCAACAATTGTGTAGTTGGCCCAGGACCAGGCAGTGTTTTGTTCTGTTGTGCATAGGGTTGCTATGAGTTGGTACTGACTCAATGGCACCTAACAACAACAACAGTGACACCTCCAAAGCTGGCAAGATGAAGTCTCACCATCTTCACTCGAAGAAGAAGCATTCTGGCTGTATTTTCTCCAAGACAAATCTGTTCTTCTGACAGTCTATGGTATTTTCCACATTCTTTCAAGATACTGCAAAGTTTTACTATTAAGACCAAGTTCATCATTATAAAAATAAGAGTTCCCACACTACTTCTCTGATACTCAATTACCTGAAAAGGGTAGCCTTTCTGTAATACTGAATGAGCAAGCTATAGAGAGAATGATGACAATGATGATGAGCTCAAATCTGCTCACTCACAATCTTTCTCTTTTCCTACCAAGCCTACCTCTGACAAATAGAGCAATCATATAATTACCTGGATAATTTACATCAGAAAAAAAAGTGATTGCTATCAATTATATGAGCTCCTTCAAAATTTGCCTAAACATGAAATATTTTTGTTCTTTCATCTTCTCTTATTCTCAGTGATCTCAACAGGCTCACACATCTCTCTTTATGGAGAATGATTAACACAGACTCAACTAGGGAGAAATCAAATTATACAGTTAATAAAAACTAAAGCTTCAATCCACACTAAGTGACAATGTAACATCAGGGAAAATTAATTACTGCATTGTAGACTGAAAAGAGTCAGAAGTGTCAGAGCTGAATTTAGCCTTAACATTTACAATAAAATTCAGTTTTTTTGTGACTGAATTTTTTTAAATGCAAAGTTACTCAAAATCATGTAGCCATATTTTATAACAGTAAGTAGACGTTTTATTATTCTAGCTAGATCAAATTCTTGAAATGCTTGAATTTTTCTAGGAATCTTTTCTGATTCATGGTGTAAATTTTAGTCAGTCCCTTGATTCTGGCTGTGAATAACCACTGATTGGTGAAAAATTATTAAAATTGCTGCTTTTCACAAGAGCGTTTAAGTGATTTTGATACTCCTGAAGAGATTCTCTAAGTGCCCTGATGCTGAGAATTTACATATAACCATTGTCAAATACAGGATAGTACAGTATTTAAGAGTAAAATGAATAGTTGTCAATAGAGGTAAATTATTACCAGTTGGGCACAAACTAGTCATTTATGCAGTTAGAATTATAGTACATTTTTCTGACTTGGGTAGAATGATGGCCTTAGGAGTTTATGTTTCTCTGCCTATTTAAGAGATATGGAATAAATCTAGGCAAACACACTACCACATTTATCTTCTAGAAAAATGCCTGGTGGGTTCAAACCACTGACCACTTAATTAGCAGCTGAGAATTTTCAAGCATATAAGATCTTTAGCTCCTCTTTTCTCATATAATCATAGAATTTTTTTTTCAAGGATGGGATTGTACAAATCTCTGAGTGCAGCCTTCCACTCTTATAGGAATCACTTCAATGAGTTACTGATGAGTGGCCATCCAACTGCTTTTGAGCACCAATAGCTACAGGAGGTCATTAAATCAGAACACCACTATTTCTATTTGGAGGCAACTCTAATCCTTGGGCACTGGTGTGTCTTACCTTCCAGATAGCATCAGCTTGAATCTTCAGCTAGCTTCCTATAGTTAAATATAAAGAATATGTCAGATCTCTCAATCTTACTATATTCTTTCAAGTATTTGAAGACATTATGAAGAATATCCTTATCCCTTTCTTCCATAGACAATTCAAGTGAAATTCTCTCTAGATTCCTCACATTACATGGATTTCAGACCCCCACAACCACCTTGGACATTCTTTCACTGAAATATCTTAGTAAAATCTGCCATGTTTCCCACTAAGTGATTTTCAAATTTAGATGGAATATACTAAGATGTGTATGATATAAATTCAAATGGCTCCTTAGTTTATGAGTATGAATAGTCATTTTTCAATGGAGAATTACTAAGCTGTTCCTTTGCACAAAACTACTTAAGTCACTTTTGATGCTCCAAAAGAGAGAATCAGCAATAAATAGAAGGAAAAATTTGGGATAGGTAATGAGGCCATTGTGTAGGCAAACTAAAGTAAAACACAGTTTGAAGGAAGCACGGTGTAAGAAGGCCTAAGTTGTGGCTGCTGGTGCTGTAATATTTGCACCATTACTACAGTGAACAACTATCTGACCCATCATCCCTACTCCTACACTTATTTTTCTACTACTGTAATAAAATGACTGAATTATTTCTTTGTTTCTCCTTATTTGTGCCTGGTGAAGTTCTGTCTCCACCTCCCCATATATTCTTGGGAAAATATCCTTTATTAAAGGAGAGTAACATACTGAGCATACTCTAACTATTAAATTGTTGATGAGAATATTTTCTTTGTTTCTTAATGTTTTAACTAGATAGTGACCTTTCCACCAGTAGCCTCTTGGCATTATGCTACAAGAGCTGCAAAAAGCTTTCTGGAAGCAATCCAAATGAAATAGGTACATATACTTAAAGGTGTTTTATTTAGACTTAGAGATTTATTTATATTTGTCTCCTCAAATTCTAAGCAGTATTGATCTATGTACTTGCTAGAATAAAGCAAGAGACAAATCTTACTACTTAAAAAAAACAAAACTATCTCATGAGAATAAAGTACAACTAAAATATCTTTAAAAGCTTCTTCATCGTAATACAAGACAAATATAACTGTACTGTAAATGCAGGGCACAATGAATTTTGGATTAGAGTTGGCAAACTACTTTTGAAGACATGTCAAGGTCTTTTAGTGTGGTACAGGTTTCTGAACAGCACTGGAGATTTTTTTTTTTTTAATTGTATGACTTCCGTGTTTATTGTTCATTCTTCTGGTGCATTCTTTTAGAAGAGATATTGCAGAATGCAAAATATGGTGGTTTGGCATTGGTTAATACAATGGTCAATGCATTTCCTTGAGTGTCAACAAGATCTAGTGGGGACAAAACATAATGTCAGGCAAAAGTAGGCATGCAATCTAGTTTCACAATTAATACAAAGAATTAGATGATGTTAGTCATTCTCAGTTCAATTTCTTCTATTAAATGAAAATCCCTACTTCTAAAGACTGTGATACTCAGGCATACTTCATTTTCTTGTGCTTCACCAATCCTGCATTTTTTACAAATTAAGTATTTGTGGCAACCCTGCAAGGAGCAATTCTATTAACACCATTTTCTCCAACAGCATGTGTTCACTTTTGTGTCTCTGTGCCACATTTTGATAATTCTCACAATACTTCAAAGTTTTTCATAATACTATTACTCTCTAAATAGACTACAGCAGAGTGTAAACTAAACTTTTATATGAATTTTTAAAAATGTGTGTGACTTACTTTATTGTGATCATCACTTTAGTGCAGTGGTCTGGAACAGAACCCTCTATAGCTCTGATGTATGCCTGTATGCTAGATCATGAAATATAAATGATGTTGCCTTTCCTTTCTAAAGCATGCAGTGCCTTATATTTAAAAATGCATTGCAGATTTTATAGTGACCCAGGAGATGTATTTGTCTTCTTCAAAATGAAAAGATGGATTGAGATTTTGGAGACTAATGGCCTGCCAATTAGTATTTTATTTTGGCATCGGTATAATGGTATAACAATAACTGAAACATGACTATGAAGCCCACCATCAGTCACATTAACACTTGGTTCACCTCTATCTTGCCACCATTTTTCCCCATAATTTTTCTCTCCCAGAGAATGAAATGAAGACGTGAAAGAATATACAACTCTATTAGCAGCTCTGGTATAATATTTACCCAAGAAACACTTTGAATTATGGATCAAAATGAAATCGGACTCTTAATTCATTTCTGTTAACAAGTTAAAATCTATGGAGTCAGGTACAAAGTCAGAATTTCTGACTTTGGGAAAATGATACTGTCAGCACCAGGACTAGGCTATACATTCATGTTGGATAATGACAGGCAGTGATGATGGGGGAGTACTGAGGAGTTCCTTTCAATGTTCCATAAATGTCTTCAAGACTTCACTATTGTCAGCTCCTCTGTGCCTCTATGCTGATTAAAAATCCACATAATCTTGCTTTAAAAACAAATGAAGCAGTGGTCTTCAGGTGAATACTCAAATGGCAGTAACATCATCTCTTGAAATAGCTAACCTATTCTTTGCTTCACTAAGCCCCTAGAGTGAATGAAGATCACTTTTCAAAGCTCTTAGACAGGAAAAGGAACACTCACAAGATGGGAAAAGATACCTGTGGGGAGGGAACAAACAGGAAAGTGAGAAAACAGCAGGAAAAGCTGCCTGAGAGGTTTCAGTACATCGGAAACTATAAAGTCAGTGAGAAGTTGATCTTTCATTATTGTAACCAGCTGAGAAAATTCTGCCTCTAGCATCTGCTAGTAAGGGTGAGAAAGAGAGCAGAGAACACTCATTTTGTCAGACTTAGATCCCACACATAGTTGATGAGTCCTAACTTTAGAACTTGAAAAGAAAAGAAAAAACAAAACAAAACTGACTTTGAGACTGCAGGTTCAATTATCTTTAATATAGCATGGAATCTCCCTTATTAGATTATTTTCTTTCGTTTCCTTTCCTTTTTCCTCCTTTTTTCCTTTCTTACCTTCCAAAGCATCACTAGAATCACTTTGAAACAAAAATCTTTGTGTTCCAGATGTCAACTTTCTTCTCCAGCTGAGTGTTAATATGCACTTTTTTAAACAGACAAAGCAAACATATTGAGTCTTTCAGAACCCTTTACCATTAAGAAAAAAAAGCAATTAGCCAAATAATATATAAATAAGAAGAGGTACCAGATGTAACATTGGAATTCCAGTGTGTTGTTATAGGATAAGCACTTGACTGCTAACCAGAAGGTCAGAGGTTCAAATCCACTAGCTACTGTATAGGAAGCCCTATACAGGCTCACTATTAGTTGGAACCAACTGTCGGCATTTAACAACAACAACAAAATATAACACTGGAGTCCTGGTGTGGTGCTGTAGGATTGCTATAAGCAAGTTTGGCAGTTCAAACCCACCAGCTGTTCCTTGGAGTCATTATAAGTCCACACTAAACCAACAACAGATACTGGAGTATCACTGTGGGTTTGAAAGAACAATAGAATTAACGAGGAAAACTTTCTTAGAAGGCATAACCCAAAGATTAATTTAAATGAGAAGAGATATACAAGCTGTTAGTAGGTTGTTTGTTAAGTGCCTCAAGTCATTTAGACTTACAGCGACCTTATATAGGATTTTAAAGATCTTGTGTAGAGTTTCCGAGACTAAAAAAAACTCTGTGGGAGCAGAAAGCCTCATTTTTTTTTTACCGAGCGGCCGGTAGGCTCAAACCATGAACCTTGTGGTTCACTGCCCAGTGTTTATCTTCTGGAGCCATCACGCTTTGTTAGTTATTGAGGATTTCATGAAAAATACCATTCGTTTTACAGTGATGTTCAGGATGCACAAAGTATAAACAAGGACTGGGAAAACACAGAACATTTATCTGGACAGAACATTTATCTGGACAGAAAGGTAATCAGAACCTGATTTAGAAAAGTAAAATCATGCCAGAAATCTGTCTTCAGGCTAGAAACAATAAAAAAGCATATACTACCAATTGACTTTAAGGAACTCTGGTAGCATAGTGGTTATAAGTTGGGTTGCTAACTTCAACATCAGCAGTTCAAAACCACCAGTCGTTCCATTGATGAAAGACGAGGCTTTCTGCTCCCCTATACAGTGTCACTATGAAGCAGAAAAGACTCCAAGGCACACCACCAAAAATGGTCTTTAAACAATTTCTATTAAATATTAATTTGTTAGTAAATCTTTTCCACATGGTGGGAAGAAACATACTTTATTTTTAGGACTATTCTTGTTAAGTTCTGACTCATAGCAACCCTGTATAGTGTTTCTGAGGAGAAGCTGGTGAGCTCGAACCCCCGACCTTGCAGTTCAAACCGACCTTGCAGTCCAGAGCATTAACCCCAGGTGCCACACCTGGACTCCTCTTAGGACTATGGTGGTGCTGGTGGTTATATGCTGTGGAGTCGGTTCCGACTCATAGCTACCCTGTATAGGGTTTCTGAGGCTGTAAAACTGCCAGCAGAACAGCTGGTAGTTTTGAACTGATGACCCTGAGGTTAGTATCCCAATTCGTAACCACTATGCAGGACTATAGGTTTTAGAAATCCAAATGCCACAAGACTCTTAGTTTTTTGTTTTTTAAAATAATATTTGCAATGTTTGCCATGCTCAGGGAAATCTTTCCCACGCTCACAAAAATGTTTTCTGAGATCTGTTCTTGAATAACTAATGGTGGAATAGAGAAACTGGTGCTGACTCTAACTGCTGTTGTTAAGTGCCATCCAGTGGTATTCAACTCATAGTGATCCTGTGTGGGGTTTCTGAGGAGCAGCTGGCAAGTTTGAACAGGAGACATTACTGTTCTAACTGCCCTTGTGGTCCAGTGCTTATCCTACAGCACCACACCAGGATTCCTATACTTTTATATTGATTTATTCATAATCAGCCAAATCTTAAAGTTATCCATAGTTGAAGTTCCCATGGGTACTAAGAATGTGTTTTGTAATCCATCTTTGTTGTTGTTAAGTGACTTTCAGTCAGTTCTTTCTCACAGCGACTTTGTATAGGGCTCCTGAGGAGTGACTGGTGAGCTCCAACCACTGCCCTTGTGGTTCAAACTGACCTTGCAGCCCAGCGCCTTAACCCACAGCGGCACAAGGTCAGTGCTGATACAAAGCAACCTTATGCCCAATAAAAGGAAATACTGCCTGGTCCTAGGCCAATCTCACAATCGGTGCTATGTTTGAGGTGATTGCTACTGCCACTGTGACAATCATTCGCATTGGGGGATCTTCTTTTTTGCTGTACCTCCACTTTACCAAATACAATATCCTTCTCCAGAAACTGTTCTCTCCTGATAACATGTCTGAAGTATAAGAGATGAATTCTGGCCATACTGCTTTCTAAGGAGTATTCTGGCTGTACTTTCTCCAACACAGACATGTTTGTTCTTCTGGCAATCCATGGTACCATTAATATGCATCTTGAACACCATAATTAAAATGAATCAATTCTGCTATGGTCTTCTTTAGTCTTTGTCCCACTTTCACATGCACGTAAGGTTATTGAAAATACCATGGCTTGGGTCAGGCGCACCTTAGTCTTCAAGCTGACATCTTTGCTCTTCAACACTTTAAAAAGGTCTTGTGCAGCACATTTGCCTAATGAAATACCTTATTTGATTTCTTGACTGCTGCTTCCACGAGGTGTTAATTGATCCAAAGAAAATGAAGTCCTTGGCAACTTCAATCTTTTCTCCATTTTTATGGATGTTATTGATTGGTCTGTTGTTGTTGTCAGGTGCCATCGAGTGGGAACCGACTCATAGTGACCCCATGCACAGCAGAACGAAACAATGTCCGATCCTGGGCCAACCTCACTACCGCTGCCACACTTGATTGGTCTAGTAGTAAGCATTTTTGTTATCTTTGCATAGAGGTGAAACCCATGCAAAGGCTGTGATATTTGATCTTCATCATAAATGTATTTTAAGTTTTGTATCTTACTGTTGTGGGCCCATTTGGTTTTACATTATTTTAAAACATAAATTATATCAGAATGTGTAAGATTTAGGTTGCAGTTTTCTGAAGATTTTTTCTTTCTCTAAAATATCTATAATTTTGGCCTCAAAATTATAAAATACACTGAAATTAAACAACCTGAAAGTTATGTACGTTGTTGTTAAGTGCTGTCGAGTCAGTTCTGACTCATAGCGACTCTGTGTAGGGTTTCTGAGGAGCATCTGGTGTGTTTGAACTGCTATGGAACACATAAAATTGAAAGGCTTTTTATGTATTGAAAAGAAGTACTTAAGAAGACCTTACTGTTTGTTGTTTTCTAATGTGAAGTTCATATTTTTGTGGTTAAAATGCAACGTAAATACAAGCAGAGAGACTTTGCCTTTCAATGTCTATAGGAAAATGAATGAGTATGAGATAGTACCCCAAATCTTCCATTTAACAGCAGCCAATTGAACATACACACTTGCTTGCAGTTCATCCCCAAACACCAACAAATTGATATGAAATAATATAAGTGTTAGAGCCATTATTCAAAGAGAATGGAAGACACCCCCCCCAAAAAAAAATGGATAAGACATGACAAGAATTTTTGGAAGATAGGGTGTAGATGGAGGAATGGAAAGTGATTTTGCAAGGTTAAAAAACCTAAAAATTATGAACCTGCAGAAGAAGTTTCTTAAACAGAGATTTGGCCTGTATAACCTTTTGTAGTGAGGATGTGGAAAGGCAAGGAATGTGTGAGATGGGAAATGGAGAACAGGAATTGATTGAATAATCTGTTCAAAGATCACTCCAGACTCCACCCACTTCAGTCCACTTAAGAAGTATAGAAAACCCAAAAAAAGTCTTACAGATCCAACATTTGGGAGGCAGGTACTGCCTAGTCATCATATGTGAAGAAAACTAGCTGGCCACCCCACTGTGCATAACAAACCTATAGTCAAGTTTTAGTTTATTGGGCTTGGTTTGAAAGGAACACCATATCTGGGAGGAAAGGGTCCATTGAGGAAGTCATAGACAAAGCCAGATATAATAGAAAGTCTTCAAGGTAGTCTCTTCCAAGAGCCTATTCCTTCTGTCCAGAACATTCTTCCCATTCACTGCTTGTTTATTCCTCCCCTTCATTTAGGACTCTACTCAAAATCTAAATACTAAAAGATTTCTTTTTTTGCCATTATATTTAAGATGGTGCTACCTTCCTCAGTCCCACCCATTCCTTGTAAGTCTCTTTACCTGTTTTGTTTTGTTTTTTCCCTTCATTACATTTATGACTATATAAGCATTATCCCCCACTTATAATGGCAGAAAGCTTGCCTATGGAACATAGTAGACCCTTGGTAATTATTTTCAATATTTTTAACTTATTTCTTTATGTACTTGCTGGGAGTGCTTTTGTTTGTTATAAAACAAATACAATATAGAACACACAATTTGAAAACAAAGTATAATAACAAAGAAATATGTGTGCAAACAATTCAAAAGAATAACTCTATAAAAGCAATAATTAAAGAATAAAAATTTATTCTAACAAATTCAAAATATTAAGGATAGAACAAATAGTTCAATTTAAAAATTGAAATATTTGGTAAAGAAAATCACCCAGAGAATAAGGAAAAATATACAATATACAAAAGAAGATTAAAGATAAGGAAGTAAGAGGCCAATTCTGGAAGTTAATTGTTTGTCTAACAGGAGTTCCTCTAGTAACAAAAATGCAGAGGGAAAGGAACAAAGATAGAGCCCACAATGTTTTCTAGAATGGAAAGAAAGGCCTCTTGAATTGAGAGGCTCATGAGATGTTCCAAAACTAAAGTGGGAACATTTAAAAAAAAAATTTAAATCCAGTTATTGCCTTACAGAATTTCAGAATCTGGACACAAAAGGAAAAGTCTAACATGAATAAATCTCAAAAACATAATGTGGAACAAAAAAATTGTAATATATTTCTGCTTTATGACCTAATTTCTCATATTGTTAGTGAATATGTAAATACTTGCTAAAACTATTTTAAAAAAACACCCTTTCATGCCATTATGATAGCAGTTTACTATAGAGAATTATGTTACCAATTTACTATTAAGAAATTATGATAGTGGTTTTATATGAAGAGTGAAAGAGGGCAATGATGTTAAGGTGGAATACTAGTGAAGCATCATTGTATGTTTATAAAATTTTATTTAAAAAATAAGTTCCATGTTTGATGATGCATGCAGGGGATTGTAATCATTGCAATGAAACGAAATAAGAAAGGATGAATATAAGGATAATGGATAATGTTCTCCCATGTAAAATAACACATAATTCACAATAAAAACTAATAAATAAATAATTTACATATTATTGCAGCATTATCCACGCTATCCAAAAAGTGGAAACCCAAGTGTCTATCAACAAATGAATGGATACACAAAATATGGTATATGTTGTTGTTGTTGTTAAGTGCCATCAAGTCAGTACCGACTCATAGTGACCTTATGCACAGCAGACTGAAACACTGCCCAATCCTGGGCCAACCTCACTACTGTTGCCACGCTTGAGTTCATTGATGCTGGTGTTTGGCCAATCCATCTCGCTGGGGATCTTCATCTTTTTCTCTGACCCTCCACCTTACCAAACATGATATCCTTCTCCAGCGACTGGTCTCTCCTGACAATATGTCCGAAGTATGAGAAACAAAGTTTGGCCATTCTGACCTCCAAGGAACACTCTGGCTGCACTTCTTCCAAAACGAATCTATTGGTTCTTTTGGAAGTCCATGGCACTTTCAATATTCTCCTCCAACACCATAACTCAAAAGCATCAATTATTTTACAGTCTTCCTTATTCACTGTCCAGCTTTCACATGCATATGAGGTTATTGAAAATACCATGGCTTGGGTCAGGCGCACAGAATGAAATAGTATTTCTCTATAAAAAGAAATTCAGTCTTAATATATACTACAACACAAATAAACCTTGGAAACATTATGTTACGTGAAATAAGCCAGATATTAAGGAACACATTTTGTGTGAGCTCATTTATATGAAATATCTAGAACGGACAAATTCATAGAGAAATCAAGGAGTTTTGTGATTATCATGGCCTAGGTGACTGGGGAATCAGGAGCTATTGCTCAATGGATACAGTGTTTCTGTTTGGGATGATGAAAAATTTGGAAAACAAATAGTGGTGGTACTTGCACAATATTATGAGTGTGATTAATCCACTGAATTGTAAACTAGAAAAGGCTTAAAATAGCACATTTTATGTTTTGTGCATTTTACCAAAAAATTAAAAATAATTTCATGCTACTCTAGCATAAAAAAAAATTTAACAAAGGTGGGTAATAGGTATAATGATACTGTAATATGTTCAACATTGTCCAACATTGTTATAATATATTAGTATTTAAAGCAAATGCATGAAAAGAAAAAAAAGAAAAAACAGGAAAAAAAATGCAAATATTGAAACAAAGCAGTAATATTGAACACTAGAAAACAATTGTGTGGAATAATGCCCACATAGTTCTTAGAAAAAATTATCTACAGCCCAAATGTTTATATCTAGCCAACATATCAATTACATAAAAGTAGGATGAAAATGGTGTCCTGGTGTGGCGTTGTAGGATAAGCAATGGACTGCTAACCCCAAGGTCTGCGGTTCAAACCCACCAGTCACTCCTTGGAAGCCCTATACAGGGTCACTATGAGTCTGAATCAACTCAACAGTAGGATAAAACTACATCTGACTTAAAATCAGAATTTCTCTAAGAATCTAGTGAATTATGTACTCTTCAAAACAGTAGAGGGAAGATGAGATCCAAGACACCTGTGATTCAATGTAAGGGAGAAATAATGATGTTAAGTGAAGACCTATGATCAATTTGTTATCAAGCACAGGGAGTGAGTCGATGAGAGCAAAACCACAGAATTCCAGATCAGAAGTCCCCAGGCAAAGGAAAAACAAGCAAAAGGAGCATGAGTGGATTGATTCTAAAGTGTGGAACCATGAAGAAATTAATATTAAATGTGTCCTTAAAGTTCTATTGGTCAGTTTAAGGAGAATTAGCTGAATTAGTGGAAGAAATAATAAAAATATATGCTGTAAAATTGGAAAGGAATTATTAACTCAAGGGTAAACAAAAAGTTATACAAGAAAGGAATTACAGTCATAATTCACTACTTGGCTCAGCCATAAAAATCCTTATGCACTCATAAATTTTCATAATATTTACATAACCAAATCTTGGAGAAATTACTCAGAATGATAGAGGAGAGCAAGGGAAAGATGTGGTCTAAAAATGCTAATTCACACTTTCTATAGTAGAACTCAATAGATAATATTTAAATGATGGATGCATAAGTGTCCATATGAGGATGATTTTTATAAAATACTTCAAGAAAACACGTTTCAATTTTTGAAAGCAGATAACATTCAACAGGACTGGGAGGTAGAAAAAGTGTGGTCTAGTAATGCTGTTAAAATTATTGTCATTGTTGTTCTTAAGTGCCATGGAATCAGTTCCAACTCATAATGACCCTGTATAGATTTAATGAGACTGTAAATCTTTACCGGAGCAGAAAGCCTCATTTTTATCCCTTGAAGTGACTGGTGAGTTTGAACTGTTGACCTTGTGGGTAGAAGTACAGTCCTTATTCATGGCACCACCACGCTCCTCTTTTTTTATTAATAATTTTATGATGATTATAATTTTTAAATATCAGTATGTGGAGTCCATATTCTGGATATTTTAAAAGTAGTATAAAACCCCCACAAAATAAATGTCTGAGATAGTAAAATGTAGTATTTGTCATCTCAACTGTTAGCCTTAGATGGTCTCTATGAACTATTATTCACTCTATTAGAAAGTGATCTTTATTCACTTTAGCACTGTAGGATAATCCTGCTAACCCAAGCATGGTAGTTAAAACCCACCAGCTGCTCCCTGGAAACTCTTTTTAGGGTGGCTATAACTCTGGTAGCGTAGTGGTTACGAATCAGGCTGTGAACCTTAAGGCCAGCAGTTCGAAACTACCAACTGCTCTGCGGGAGAAAGATGAGGCTTTCTGCTCCCGTGAAGATTTACAGCCTCGGAAACCCTGTGCAGGGTCGCTATGGGTCGGTACCGACTTGAAGGCACATAACAAGAACAACAACAACAACAATGAGTCTGAACTAACTGGATGGTACTTAACAACAACAACGTATTAGATAGAGACACTAAACTGTGGTCAGTTGTCTGTAAAAAACCAATACAAAACAACAAATTTCAACGTTCTTGAAATTTCTGGGAAAACAAAATTTAAGGCCATCCCATATACTGTAATTATTCCCATATAAAATATTTATAAAATTAGTTACTTTTAAGAGAGTAAGTATTTAAAAAGACAACAGCTTTGTCAGGAAATGATAGATTTCATTTTCTTTTTCTAGTGTCTCTGCTAGCATGTCAGTGCTAGACTGAGAGCCCAAATGAGGCACTTCCTTGTGGCTCAGTTTACAGGAGCACTACTATTTGTTTGCTTTTCAGTCTTTTTCTTTACACTTGTTTTAATAACAAGGCTTTCTTTTTGGAAGCTGTTAGGATATAAATAGTAAATAAATGAATGTCACTCATTACCATGGCAAACTGATGTATCTCAATGCTTATATCAAGTTGATTATTTAGCTAGGATGACCAACCATCCCAATGTGCCTAGGAATGAGGGTCTCCCAGAATGTAGCACTTTCATTACAAAATCAGTGACCATCCTAGGCATAGTGGGACAGTGACCTGTCTGAGCCATCATATGTTTTACAGCTGACAACTATATTCTTAGTGCCCATGGTTTGGACTATGGTCCCTGTGCTAAGGAGCAGTAAGGAAACAACCAAGATCTTAATCTCAGAAAGTGCTTCTTACCCTTGTATTTGGTCATTTTGGTCATGACTTCCTGTAAGAGAGGCTGGTTCCAGAGTCTCACCATGCATGACCTTAGACATTACCAAACTATGTTCTCATTGGTTTGGTCCAAGACTGGTGGTCTTCAGTCTTGCTGGTCCCTCTTTTATACTCTTTTCTTCTTCTTCATAGGCTCCAGTGACTTAGCCAGTTTACTTAAGTATCTAGTCCATTACATGAGCAAGATTCTGAGAAGGAAATAAAAAATAGTATTCTTTTCTATTGACTGCTCCCCAAAACCTACTATCATTCCCCTGATTCCCCTTGATAAAATATATGACAGACTTCCTAACTTTGTAATTACTCTCACCTAATAAAACATCATCCAAAGTCATTGTAGATCCCCAAATAGTCATTATTCTGAAATTGGCATTGTATTATTATAGTCAGACTTTAAGAAGTGAAATCAGTAGACACATAAGTCTCAGGTGAACTGGTAATTTTACTTTAGATAGTTAATTCTGCCTGGAAAATACAGAATGGGGAGGAAAATAACAACAAATACTCACATTTCCAAATGGGAAATTCAATGCAAATCAGTCCCAAATGAGCTGACTACCATTTATAAAGTAATTCTCATCCTTATAAATTGCCTTCTTACAGGAAACAGACCTTATCCTGACTTTTAATATTTCAATGCATCGATCTTGGTGGATGGAGAATGGACCCGGATGTATGGTGACGTCAGTGACACCTGCCCCAGACTGGGCCCCAGAAGACCATCGCTACATCACGGTCTCAGGGTGTTTTCTGGAGTACCAGTACATAGAAGTGGCTCATAGTTCCCTCCAGATTGTCCTCGCAGTAAGTGTTCCCAGCCAACCACTCACTTCTTTTAGTACGTTTAGAATTGTTTTATTTCTGTGCATACTCAATGCACACAAATGGAATCTGTGAGCAAATTGCAGCCTTTTTGCCTTATCATGATTCATGGCACATTTAATAAATTTGTCAGGTTAAACTACACCATTCCCTGGACTGAGAGTCCTGATGCTTTTTGGCAATCAGCAAATAGACTTTGGCACCTTCAGCATTGTTCATAGCAAGTCCAACTAGTCAAGATTTGAATAAATTTGCTTTTTGTAGACTTTCCCAAAAATTATGGAGGTAAGATCAGAGGATTTTCACAACTAACATTCTATAACACACAATTTTGAAGACCTCAGGAGATACACTTTATTTTCTCCTCGAGGGCCTCTTTCTGCCTGTGTGGTTAGCACTGGAAATTATCTTCTCTATTTACTCTTCGTCTCATTTCTTTCTTAGATTTCCCCCACAGATCACCCATCAATTCTATACTATCACCCCTAGATTTTTAAGAAGAATTCAGCTTTTTCAAACTTTCTATTTTAGACTTTCCTGTTCTTGTTTTACTCAATACTATGCCATTAGACTCCTGGTGTGGCACTGCAGGATAAGCGCTGGACTGGGAACCATAAGATCTGCAGTTCAAACCCTCCAGCTGTTCCTTGGAAACCCTATACAGGGTTGATATGAGTCTGAACAGACTCAACGGCACTTAACATTAATAATATGCCAATAAAGAACCATCTTTTACCAGGAGGTTGTTGTTGTTAAGTGCCGAGTCAGTTCCTACCCATAGCGACCCTGTGTAGGGTTTCCGAGGAGCAGCTGGTGAGCTTGAGCTGCCTAAATTGCAGTTCAAACCAACTTTGCAGTCCAGCGTATTAACCCACAGTGCCACACCAGGACTCTAAGATATAATGATGTTGTTGTTAAGTACCATCAAATCAGTTCCGATTCATAGCGACCCTGTATAGGGTTTCCAAGGAAAGGCTGGCGAGATTGAATACTGACCTTGCGGTTCTAACCGACCTTGCAGTCCAGTACATTAACCCACAGCGCCACGCCGGGATTCCTAAGATATAATTGTTGTTGTTGTTAAGTACTGTCAAGTTGAATCCGACCCATAGCGAGGCTGTATAGGATTTTCAAGGTGCAGCAGTGAGCTTGAACGGCTGCCTCACAGTTTAAACAGCTTTGTACCAGGATTCCTAAGATACAATAGATAACCTTAATTAAAATATTTCAGGAATTGCAGAAAGAACAATTGTATTTTTTTAGATTAAGAAATGAAAGGAAACTGAGTTAGTAAAGGAATTAAGTATCTATTTGTATAATATATGCCTATGTAATTAAAAACATATTTTACATTGTATCACTATGATGAAGCGATAATTAACCATATTTTCTCTGCAAGAACTTTTGCTAAGGCTAAATACATAATCTTTTGGGATTTTTAAAGTTAAGGTATTCTTTTTAGGCATGTCTTCCATTTTACATTAAGGATCCTATATATGTGGTGGTGGTGGTGGTGATGTGCCGTGGAGTCGGTTCCGACTCATAGCGACTCTGTACAGGGTTTCCAAGGCTGTAAATGTAGAGTGGTATATAATACTTCTTAAATTCCATGAAGGTCTGCAACTGATGTGCATAAATAGCAACAAATAATGTATGTAACTCTGGTAGCGTAGTGGTTATGAATCGGGCTGCGAACCTTAAGGTCAGCGGTTTGAAACTACCAGCTGCTCCGCGGGAGAAAGATGAGGCTTTCCACTCCCGTAAAGATTTACACCCTCGGAAACCCTGTACAGGGTCGCATGGGTCGGAACCGACTCGATGGCACTTAACAACAACAACAACAATGTATGTAGAATCTTCTTTCTGTTGCTTTCTTCAGTTTATTATTTTTGGAATAATACTCTTTCACAATTCTTAGAAACCAGATCCTGGGGGGAATGATATCAATTAGTTCACGTGAATATTTTTTGGTATTTTATATATATATACACAAAATATATAATATTTACATAAGTGTGTATTGTTGTTAGGTGTCATCAAGTCAGTTCCGACCCATAGTAACCCTATTTAGGGTTTCTGAGGAGGGACTGGTGAGCTTGAACCACCAACTTTGCAGTTAAAACTGAATTTGCAGTCCAGCTCTGAGCCATACCAGGACTCCTGTTGTTCTTGTTGTTCGGTGCCATGAGTCGATACTGACTCATAGTGACCCTATGTACAACAGAACGAAACATTTGAGCACATTGATGCTGCCACTTTGCAAATCCATCTCACTGGGGTTTTCCTCTTTTTCTCTGACCCGCCACCTTACAAACATGATATCCTTCTTCAGGGAATGGTCCCTCCTGATAACATGTCCAAAGAATGAGAGATGAAGTTTGGCCATCCTGGCCTCCAAGCACTCTGGCTGTACTTCTTACAGCACAGATCAGTTTGCTCTTTTGGCAGCCCATGGCATTTTCAATATTCTCCTCCAACACCATAACTTAAATGCATCAATTTTTCTACAGTCTTCCTTATTTATTGTCCCAACTTTCACATGCATATGAGGTTATTGAACACACCATGGCTTGGGTCAGGCGCACCTTAGTCCTCAAGCTGACATCTTTGCTCTTCAACGCTTTAAAAAATCTTGTGCAGCAGATTTGCCTAATGCAATACATCATTTGATTTCTTGACTGCTGCTTCCATGAGTGTTGATGGTTGATCTAAGAAGAATGAAGTCCTTGACAA
Organism: Chrysochloris asiatica; assembly: GCF_000296735.1. Classification (NCBI taxonomy): domain Eukaryota; kingdom Metazoa; phylum Chordata; class Mammalia; order Afrosoricida; family Chrysochloridae; genus Chrysochloris; species Chrysochloris asiatica. The sequence goes on along the minus strand of NW_006408531.1, from coordinate 32,269,555 downwards.
GTTCAATCTTTTCTCCATTGATAAGAATGTGCTTTACTGGTCGAGTGATGAGGATTTTTGTTTACTTTACGTTGAGATGCAATCCATACCAAAGGCTGTGGTTTTTGATCTTCGTCATTAAGTATTTTCAGTCCTCTTCAATTTCAGCAGCAAGGTTGTATCATCTGTACATCAAAAGTTGTTAATGAGCCTTCCTCCAATCCCGATGGTATGTTTTTCTTCATATAAACTGGCTTTTTGGATGATTTGCTCAACATATAGGTTGAATAACTGTGGTGAAAGAATACAACCCTCCCACACACTTTTCATAACTTTAAACCATTTAAATATTTTGTTCCAACAATTGCCTTTTGGTCCATGTACAGGTTCTTCATGAGCACAATTAAGTGTTCCAGAATACTCATACTTTGCAATGTTGTCCATAGCTTGCCATGACTCCTAAGTGTGTGTGTATATATGTGTATATGCTTAAACTATATGCAAAGATCATAAACCCCACTTAAAATCATGGCAAATGGAATTTTCTTTAAAAAAAAATTTTGACATGAAATTGAGGCTAAAGATGCTGCTCAAAGAAACAGTATTTTTGAACAGATGAAAACTATCTGTAAAGGCAAGGTGGCTAGAGTGCAAAAAAGATGGATGGAATGTCCCTAAGAGCAGATGTGACCAATATTTCCAACTCCTGGCTTTCGGCTTTCCTGTCTACATTACTCCCAACTGAGAGGAGCAATATTGTGGCTCCTTTACCTCTCCCCCTTCCACTGGTTCATCCTTTACAACGCTGAGTGAAACCTTGAGAGTAAGTTACTATTCAACAGTAGTGTGTGCAAGCCTTAATTGGAGAAATTTCAGCACACTTTCTGCCTCCGTGCTTCCTATTGTCTAGCCAATCTTGAGCTAAAAATGTGTGCTGTGCAGAAAACTGAACAAATCTCAACTAGAGGTTTAGCATGCCAACCAAAAATGGGCTTATTTGCATAATGCCCTGGTGTGGTGCTGTGTGTTAATGCACTGGATTGCAAAGTCAGTTGGCGGTTCAAGCTCACCAGCTGCTCCTTGGAAGCGCTATACAGGGTTGTTATGGGTAGGGACTGACTCAATGGCACTTAACAACAACAAAAACATTTAACTGGAGTGCTCCCCCCAATAAATTGTTGTCATTTCTGATCACTTCTGCAGTCATGATTAATTGATGAAATAGCATCTCAATTTTCAGCTCCTCTTTCATGTTACCCAGATCATCCCTCTGGCAATCTAATGATCAGTCCAGTCTGGCCCAGTGAATCTTTCCTGAGTGCTTGTCCCTGCTGACATTTACAAAAGCAAAGACAATGACAGGGTCCCTGACCTTGAGGATGTCATTGTCAAATGTGAAATGAAGTTCTTCAGGGTCCAAACCAAGTGCAAATATGCACATTTCAGGGATGTGATAAGGATAGTGAATAATTTCAGCTTTGTCCAAAGTATAGCATAGTCTCAGTTCTAGCATGCTTTTTTGCAAAGTCAGCTAAACTCTCTTCTGTTTCATTGTTTTCCTCAGTCTTCAAAATTACTCTCTCTCAGCATATCTGGCTTAGATCTGCTTTCATAAACTGCTGTTCTCCCCATCACCGGTGTTGATTAACTCCAAATCTCTCCAGCTTTTCTTATCCACCCACACTCAGCCTTTCTTTCACAGATTCCTGACCCTTGGCACACCTGTCACACCATTGTTCGGTTTTCTGCCAATCAACTACTGGCTGATTTTGAAATTAGCATTCACAAAATCCACATTTGCATCACACATACATAAGACATCTACTATCTACAGCCAAAGGAAGACAAGGATAATATCTGTGTAATTGGGAAGGGGGGGCTGTTAATCACACAGCCTCCAGCCTAGCAGAAAGGACTGCCAGAACACCAGAATGAGGAGCCAGGTGTGAGATTTTGAGCTCCCCACCCCACCCTGCCCCAGCAGCATTTTCCTCTAGATGATATCAGATAGCTCACACAAAAGGAGGATACAGGTGTGCACAGTTTTAATAAAACCAAAAACTAAAAAAACACTCTATTCGATAAAATAGATGATCATGGAGAGAGGGAAGGGGAAGATCAACTAGGGAGCTGGTGTTGTTCACATTACAAAAGAATTAATCTGATTTCTTCAAATAATGTTTTGCATGGTTTGCAAAGTTTGTTCACAGGAATTAAATCTTTTGATTGTGTAACAGTCCTGTGAGGGTGCCAGAAGAAACTAAAAGCTATTTGCATGGGGTCTTAGCTGATAAATAGGGAGGATGGGCCTGCTGGCCCTAAGTTTTAGTCTCATAGCAAGAATCAGATTTTTGTGTGAACCAGTGTGCCAGCATCAACTGATAGTAATACGTTCCTGGAGCCTAGATTTTGCCAGAATTGTTCAGTAACAAAGAATGCCATGATTGATTAGCTATCACTGCCATGGGTACGAGGTATAGAGAAGTATGGGCCCTATATTTGCTCTGCGTGCATTGTATCTCCCTTTCTGTAACCAACAGGATCAAAAGCCAGTGTGTTAACAATGAGGAATTGGTGGCTCAGTAGTAGAATTCTGACCTTCCATACAGCAGACCCAGATTCATTTCCCAGCCAATACCACCTGTCAGTGCTGCTGTGATAGCTTCCAGATTAAGACAAACTAGACAGAAAGACTTGGCATCCACTTCTGAAAAACCAATCACTGAAAACCCAGTGGATCACAGTCGTCCAGTCTGCTCATAGATATGGGGCAGCACTGGGTAATGTTTTTTTCTATTGCACTTGGGGCCACTAAGAGTCCGAGGCCAATTCAATGACAGCTAACAACAGCAATTTTTACAAGTAAATGTACATAAGTGAAATGTTTAGGTGAAAAACCTATTGTGAACACTGAAATAACTATATATGTCCAAATATGGTACATTTCCAAATAACTCGAAGGAAAATAAAAATTCAATCCCTCTTTTCTCTGTCTCTATCCAAAGCATCAGAATCTCTGCATTTCATATAGCCTTCAACCAAAATTGGTTCTGTTTCCCTTTATTTTGGCTTCTTAACCTTTCTCACACTCCTAAGTCCATGGAAGGTCGACTACTAACATTTTAGGAGATTAGCAAAGTCTACTGTAAAAATATAAATAAACAATATTTTCTGCAGTCCATTTGAAGTTGTATTTCGAAATAGTATGCAAATCAATGGAAAAGTCAAGTAGAAGTTTAGAAAAGTTACTAATACCTGGTATATTATGCACAGCTAAAATTTGGTTATTATTTTTATTTCCCCATTCAGAAAGCTCTGTCCTTTGTATTATGTGTGAAATGATGGAAATCACAATTCATCCATTGTGGTTAAAATGTATATATTTTGTAGATAAAATATATGCCTTTAGACATGTGAAGTTTGAGTTTTAGCCAATTGTTGTTGTTGTTGTTAAGTGTCATCGAGTCGGTTCCAACCCATAATGACCCTGTACAGGGTTTCCGAGGCTGTAAATTTTTACAGGAGCAGAAAGCCTCATCTTTTTCCCACAGAGCGGCTGGTAATTTCGAACTGCTGACCTGAAGGTTAGCAGCCCGATTCATAACCACTACACTACCAGAGTTCCTTTTAGCCTCAGTTAATAATTTGCTTGCTATTTGACTTGCTAAGGGTGGCCTAGGAAGTTTCCCAATGTTGAGTGACTTTGTCCAAGTTTATTTGGGGTATTGGAGATGGCCAATCAGTATTTTTATGGAGAAGGTTTTTGTGGTACAGTGCAGGCATGAAGGGATCATGTCTGCTGCTTGTGTTGCACTTTGACTCTGCCTGTAATCTATAAACACTTCTATTCACAAGTTTAGATTGTCAAAAGTATGGGTCCTGATTTCCATGTAACTTAAGATAGTGCTATTAAAAGGGTTGTGAACCTGCATCTTTTCTAAAAGGTTAAGTGAGGAAATGGGGAATGTAGTACCTCACACTCAGGTACTATTGAGTGCTTTCAGAATTGATATGGTTGTCACAGAAATTTTCATTGATACATTCACTGGAATTAAAAAATGAAGACAGGCTTTTTCAGACAAAAAGCATGGTTGATTTGGTTGATTTATTTCACACTGAAAATTGATTTAGCCATTTAGGTTATAAGAGTTTTACATTTAAGTTATGTTATTGATTTTCCCATTTTCCATAAACTCAATTAGCCAGTTCTGCAGTTACACAATTTATAAAACATACTCAAAGCACATAATTTAAAAATTTTTTATTAAAAATATTCCTTCAATAAATATACGTTGAAATTACATAGTGTTTCAATTTTACAAAACTCTTTCATCTGTATATCAGGTTATAAAAGTGCCTCTAAGAGACAGAGCTAGGGGTACAATTAATAGTCTTTTGTTCTGTCTTCATAAAGCATTGCTTTGGCATGTAAAGCATTTCCTCTTCTTTGCTTTCATTAAAGTGTAAAGGAAATCTAGTAATTTGTCAATTGGTATGTTAAGCATTTTTGTGATAGATAATTATATAGAGTATAGTATAGAACTCAAAATAGGTTGGAAGGACTTCAGTGTAGTCACTCCAATAAAATGTCTTAATATACTTACTTCTCTTTAGGGAACAAGGTTTTCAATACTTAAACTTAATCATCAAAACCAGGAATAGAATTTAAACTTAACTCCACCTTATTTTAGGATTGTTAAATGTATTTCCAGTAACATTTTATTTTATACCTAATTTTTCATCAATATTTATAATAGAATGTCATCTTCATCAATTATATATAAACAATAATTATAGTAATAATTCAATTAATGCATGTTTTAGCACTTAGTGATCTATGGTCAAAGGAAAGAAAAATAAAATATCTGCATTTTTGTTGTAAAGAAATTTGATATAGTTAACTTCCATGGATTTGGTTCTGGCTCATAGCAACCCTGTACAGAGAAGCAACTTGTCGGTTTGGGCCACTGATATTGTGGTCAGCAATCCAGTGCTTATCCTACAGCACCACACTATGACCTCAACATGTATAATAGGATGATCAATAAGAAACTTTCAAGTAAAAAAACACTACATTAAGACAAATTCCATAGAGGCAGTGATAGAGAACTACAAGTTCAAAAAGCAAAGAAGCCAAACAAATTTATGATTGTTAAGAAAAATATATTCCTGTGTTTTTTAATAAAAGAAGATCAAATTTCATTATTATATATGTAACGGATTCATGTAATAGATCTCATTAAAATTGATTAATAATTGTTTTATTGTTGTTAAGTGCCAGCGAGTTGGTTCTGACCTGTATAGGGTTTCCGAGTTGCAAATGGTGAGTTTGAACCTGACCTTGCGCTGTAAGATAAGTACTAGACCACGAGGTCAGTTTGACCCAAAAGGTCAGCTCTTCAAACTCACCATCTGCTCCTAGGAAACCATATTCAGGGTCAGAACCAACTTGGCACCATTTAATAACAACAAAGACAGAGTACAAGTGCCCCTGTGGAGTTCCCCAGGCTGCAATTTTTTCCTGAAGCAGACTGCCATATCTTTCTCCCACAGAGAGCCTAGTGAGTTCAAATCACCAACCTTTCAGTTAGCAGCCAAATACTTATCCACTACACAACCAGGTCTACTTTCCCAATGATGTTGTTGTTGTTACATGTTGTTAGTCAGTTCCAACTCATGGCAATCCTGCAGAGGGTTTTCAAGGAGAGGCTGGCATGTTGGAACCTCCAACCTTGTGGTCACAAGTCTAGTACTTATCCAACAGCACCACATCAGGACTTCTTCCCAATGATGTTGTTGTTGTTAGGTGCTGTTGAGTTGGTTCCAATTCATAGCAACCGTATATAAGGTTTCCAAGGAGTGGCTAGTGAGTTTGAACCACTAATCTTGCCATTCAAACATCCTTGTGGTCCAGTGCTTATCCTATAGTGTCACACCAGGATTCCTTTCCAAAGACTGTTGTTAAGAGCCTTGAGTCAGTTCCAACTCATAACGACCCTGTATAGGGTTTCCAAGGAATAGCTGGTGAGCTTGAACTTCCAACATTGTAGTTAAAACTGAGTTTGCAGTCAGCACATTAACCCACAGTACCACACAGTAGGAGAATGACAGTGACAAATAGAATCCAGAATGGACATTTCTTTGTGCAGTTGCATACTCTAAACATATATAAATAAACAATTATTTTATATACGACATACTAGTTTTAGAGCTTGAAACTGGATGTAGTCCAGCATAGTAAGAAATATTATGTCCTATTGTTACCTCTGAAATGAATACACATTTAACTTTTTAATCTACTCTATTACTCTGGACAATAGCAAATTCACTATCCTTTGGAGTACAATATCCTTTGTCTTATCCACAAACGTCACTCATACACTGGTTAAAATTAATGCTGAATTATTAGTTATTGTCCTTTATTTTACTTTATTCCTAAATGTTACCTTTAAATTGCTGAGTGTCCTCTGAGTCCATGAATGAGAAGAATATAAGAACTTAAAGAGTCTCTATAGTCAAATTGAGTATGAGATTCTTTGCCTTTAATATTAGCTAGAATTCCCTATGTACAAATTCAAAAATAGAAAGTAAAATAGTCACAGTCTGGGGATAACAGTCCTTTAATCTTATATCCAGCTGCATAATAAATTATAATTATGAACTAAATGAGATCGTGAAAACAATAAAGGTGGTGTTATTTATTTTCTCTTTATTTCGCTTCTTCCACTACTAAGTGAGAATGCTATTATTTTTTCAGTCTAATTTAGTAATGTGAAAAAATGAGCTAGATCCTATTATTTTTTACTTACCTCCTAGATAGAGCTGTGTGTGATTCTTCTAGTCAGCGTGATACTATTTTGTGTACTGCTGCACTAGTCTGTTGTTGTTGTTAAGTGCCATTGAGTCAGTTCTGACCCATAACGACTTTGTATCAGGGTTCTAGGAGTGGCTGGTGAGCTTGAACTGCCAACCTTGCAATTCAAACTGACTTTGCAGTCCAACGCACTAACCCACAGCACCACACCTACACAGGGAGAAATTTGATCTCATCTCAACAATTATCAGTGTACAAGGTATACTTCTGTGTATAATGTGTAAAGTGCTTACTCCATAAGCAATATCATTTCTTGTATAAGAACCCTTGGAAATACCATGGAATAAAAATATCAAAACATTCAAGATGATAATAAGGACGTTAATTATTGGTTGCAAGAACTCACTAATATTTGATATTTCTTTAAGAATGTGAGTTTAAGTTAACATAAATGATTGCACAACAATGTACAATTACATTCTTTATATTTAATTTTATAATTTTAATTTCAGAATGAAATAAGTGAACATATTAAAAAGCAATCTTTTATGAAAAATAAAACAAACTGTTGACCTTGAGCAAAGGCTATGGCCTTTGTTTGCAATGTACAATGTCATTATTTCTTGGAGTCTTTCCAATTAGGATTAATTGTTATGATACAAAATTCTCCTGAAATGAGTTTTTGGTGGTAATTTCCTTTTCACTGGAACTTTAGAGCACAGTGAGAAATAGTAGAATCATAATGGTAGGATGTGTTAGTGTTTTCAAATAAGAGCATTCTCAAAGGAATTATGTAAAGATGATTTATAATGACAGCTATAATATGAGGGATAATTTATTGTTTAGCATGTTATACTTGAGTGAAACAGAATAAAAATATGGGCAAACACATTTAAGTAAAACAATGTTTACACAGTAGAATAAGCGCCATCTGCAATATTCCTTCTGTATTTTTGCTTTTACCAATCCTATAAATAGGATTTTAAACTCTACCATTCAGCCCACACATTTTTCTATACCACTAAGTATATGATGCTTAGCCCTCACTGTTCTCCTGCTTATTCAGCTCCTTAAGTCATCTTGGGTGAGCCAATCTCTTATTAATTGTATTAATTAAATTCCTCTCAAGGAGTGACCCTGAGAGTCAAAATTCCAAATTTCACAAATTCATATTTATAATCTATAATCTTCTAACTTAATTCATAATATTACATTTGATTTGACTTACTGAGGTAGTTAAGGAAAACTGAAGACGCAGCAGTTAATCACTTAGCAACTTATTAATTGATAGTTTGGTGGTTCAAGCTCATCAAGTGACTCCATGGAGTAAAGCCCTGACTAAATATTGCTGCATAGAAAACTGCATGGGGCAGTTTTACCCTGTCACATGGGATTGCTATGAGTAGAAACTGACTTGATGGCACCAAACAACAACTACCTGGCTGACTAATTGGAAGAGATCCATACTTGTGACCATTCCAAAGAGAGGTGATCCAAAGGAATGCCGTAATCATCAGACAATATCACTGATAATCCATGTGAGTAAAGGTTTACTAAAGATAATCCAAATATGGCTGTAACCATACATTGACAGAGAACTTTAAGAGGTTCAAGCCGGTTTCATTGCTGATGTCATATGGATCTTGGCTGAAAGCAGAGAATACCAGGCAGATGTTTACCTGTGCTTTATCGACTACCCAAAGGCTTTAGATTGTGTGGATCATGACAAGCTATAGGCCATATTACAAAGGATGAGTGAATACTTAATTGTGCTAAAGAGGAACCTCCTACATGGACCAAGAGGTAGTTGTTCCAACAGAACAAGGGAACATAGAATGGTTTAAAATTAGGAAAGGTGTGCACCAGGGTTGTATTCTTTTACTATACTTATTCGATTTGAATGCTGAGCAAATAATCCAAGAAGCTGGGTTATATGAAGAAAAGTGTGACATCAGGATTCGAGGAAGAGTCATTAACAATCTGCGATATACAGATGATATAACCTTGATTGCTGAAATTGAAGAGGTCTTAAAATACTTGTTGATGAAGATTAAATACCACAACTTTTGGTATGGGTTGCATCTCAATGTAAAGAAAACCAAAATCCTCATCACTGGACCAATAAGCAGCATTCTTATCAATGGAGTAAAAATTGAAGTTTTGTAAAGAATTTCATTTTTCTGATGGATCAACCATCAACACTCATGGAAGCAGCAGTCAAGAAATCAAACAAGGTATTGCATTAGGAAAATCTGCTGCACAAGATCTTTTTAAAGTATTGAAGAGCAAAGATGTTAGTTTGAAGACTAAGGTGTGCCTGACCCAAGCCGTGGTAATTTCAATAACCTCACATGCATGTGAAAGTTGAACAGTGAATAAGGAAGACCGTAGAAGAATTGATTAATTTGAGTTACACTGTTTGAGAAGAATATTGAAAGTACCATGGACTGCTAAAAGAACAAACAGATATATATTGGACAAAGTACAGCCAGAGCACTCCTTGGAAGCTGAGATGACCAAACTTCATCTCTCATACTTTGTACATGTTGTCAGGTGGGACGAGTCACAGGAGAAGAATATCATGTTTGGTAAAGTGGAGGGTCAGAAAACATGTAGAAGACCCCGAATGAGATGGATTGGCACAGTAGCAGCAGCGGCAGGTGAAGGCCTAACAACAATTGTGAGACTGACACAAGACCAGGCAGTGTTTCATTCTTTTGTACGTAGGGTCACTATCTCAGTTGGTATGGATTCAATTGCACCTAGCAACAATAACAGCAACAGCAATCAGTTCGTTTTTGTCATGTGATTATTTTGGTTAATGCTGATTACAAATATGGCTCCAAAGCTATGTAAATTCATTACAATTAATTAGAGAAAGTCATGGATTTTAGGATAATTTGAGATTATTTTTCCTTGTTACATTCTGAAATGAATGGTTTGTTCTACTCGGCTTATTGATTGTCAGTTTCTCCACTTTTTAAGTGCTATCCACTCCTTATTAGAAACTTGATTGATATGAATGTTTCCTTTGGTTTCTTACTATCCATCTTGTATTCATTCATCTTCATGTTGTCAACTCCCATTTCCATTGCCTTGTAAATTTTTTCATCACAGAATTACAGGCAGGTATTTTTCTCTTATTAGAGTCCTGGTGTGGCACTGTAAGATAAGCACTTGACTGCAAAGTTGGTTTGAACTGCAAGGTCAGCAGTTCAAACTCACCAGCATGCTCCTTTCAAACCCTATACAGAATCACTATAAGTCAGAACCGACTTGACGGCACTTAGCAACAACATTTTTTTAAATGAATTTTAGAGATCATACTGGCTTTAAATTTATTCCAACCACGTGGCATGTTTTGGTTGTTTCACTCCTAATTCACTTTAGAAGAAGCTTCAGAGAGTTCATGGAAAATTTCATTATCTTTTAATTCCATTTTTCCAAAAATTTTTTGAAGCTTGCTCATACATATTAGCATGAAAACCAGTTATAAGTGAAACGATAGGAAAATGCTGTACCAATAGTTGTTTTGTGTATTAATTTCCAGAAATGTGCTTATTTCATAATTTAGAAATATATATGTTGATTAAAAATTAAAAGATTAGAGAATAGTGGTCAAATGAAGCTTGATACTAAAAAGGTATTAAAGGAGTAGACTGACACACTGAGAGTTCCGAGGTTGTTATTGTTGTCAATTGCCATCAAGTTGGTTCTGATTCATAGTGACCCCGAATAGGGTTTCCAAGGAGCAGCAGGTGGGTTTGATCTGCTAACCTTGTGGTACACAGTCCAGTGTTGATTCTGAATGTCACAGCAGAAGCCCACGTCACTGGTAGAATTCTAATGTTCTATGAAAGATATTTGCATCCAGCTTCTTAATAATCAATGCACATCATGCACAGATATTACCTAACTATCACTGGGAAATTAGGCACTGCTATGATACTGAGCAAGTTGCCATGCAATTTACAGATTAAGGCAGACTAAGAAAAGGGGCCAGCAATCTATTTCATTGGCTAGAACATCAGCCAATGAAATCACTATGGATCACAGCTGTCTGATTCACAACTGACCATGGGGATGGAGCAGTACTGAACAATGTTTTATTCTGTTATATATGGGTCACCATGAGTCAGGACTCACTTGTCATCAGTTAACACATGGCACTGAAGGACAACTGTGGACTGCTAACCACAAGATCAGCAGTTCAAACCCACCAGCCACTCCTTAGAAATCCTAACAGGGTCATTATGAGTTGGAACAGACTTGATGGCATTTAACAACAACAATAACAAAGGAGATGATGAAAGTAAAAGTAAAATATGTGTTTGGCCATTCCTTTATTATTCTTTTAAAGAGAGTCTGGATCTGAATTAAAATGGCATAGCCATGTATTTTCTTTATTGACCTTTTCATTTCAAGTCCATGTATTATATTTTGTTAAAATTATGGGTACAGTGCTGTAGGATAAACACTGGACCACAAGGTTGGTGCTTCAAACTCACCAGCCACTTCTCAGAAACCCTATACAGTTTTCTATGAGTTGGAACTGGCTCAATGGCACTTAGCAACAACAATATCATGGTCCAAACAAATTGGTGTTGGAAGAAGTTCAACCAGAATGCTCCTTAGAAGCCAAGATGGCCAGACTTCATCTCTCATGCTTCAAACATATTATCAGGAGGGACCAGTCCCTGGAGAGGGACATCATGTTTGGTAAAGTGGAAGATCAGCTACTGTTTCATTGCTGCTGCTTTTCGGATGGCTCAGCATTCTATCCCTGGGTCTAGGAGTTTCAATGAACAGGGATCTCAGGGTCCAAATGATACACCCCTTGTTCTTCTTTGATGATAGTAAAAGTCTCCATTTCTGTTTCAGAGATGGTTCATTTTATGCACATTAGAGTTCTAGGTTTTTTCAATTACAGTTAATGCTGTTAACCACTCACAACCGAATCGTATAATCCTGTCAGCATATTCTCACACCATTTTGTGCTGATGAGTCTATTACCCAGACCCATCAGCACAAAAATGTTGTTGGGTGGGACTATGAATAGAATAAATATATTAAACAATTCACTATACTGAACAAGTGTCAGATGACCCATGCAATGAGCATAGATACATTTGGCAGAAAGTAGTCTACATATGTATTTGTATGTGCTTAAAATATATCCAGGTATATAGTACGGTCCTGGTGTGGCACTGTTGACTAATGCGTCAGACTGCAAAGTCCTTTGAACTGCAAGGTTGGTGGTTCAAGCCAACCAGCTTCTCCTTGGAAACCCTATACAGGGTCACTATGGGTTAAAATTGACTCGACAGCACTTTACAACAACAACATAATAGAGCATCACCATTCTTCTGTCAGTTTGTTGTACTGTTATGGCTTGCATGTTGCTGTGATGCTGGAAGATATGCCACCAGTATTTAAAATACCAGCAGGGTAGACTCATGGTGGACAGGTTTCAGCTGATTTTCCAGACTAAGACAGACTTGGAAGAAAGAGAGGTGGACTGCTTCTGAATGTTTAGCCACTGGACCTTTTGAAAAGCAGTAGAGCAGTGTTAGCACCAAAATATTGAATATTGAAACATGATGAATAGCACCAGAATATTGCCAGAGGTTCAAGCCAGATTCAAAGGAGGACCTGGAAAGAGGGATATCATTGCTAATGTCAGATGAATATTGGCTGAAAACAAAGAATACAAGAAGCATGTTTACCTGTGCTTTCTTTACAATGCAAAGGCTTTCAACTGTATAAATCATGACAAACCATGGACAACATTGTGGAGAATGAGCATTCTGGAATACTTAATTGTGCTCAAGAGGAAATTGTGCAGAAACCAAGAAGTAATCATTCAAACAAAACAAAGGGACACTGAATCATTTAAAATCAGGAAAGGTGTGCATTCCTTCACCATATTTATTCAATCTATATTCTAAACAAATAATCCGAGAAGCTGGATTCCATAAAGAAGAACATAACATCAGGACTAGAGGAAGACACATTAACAATCAGCGATATGCAGATGATACAGTCTTGCTTTCTGAAACCTCAGTTCAAACGGCTTTGCTGTCTGACTCATTAACCCACAGCACCACACCAGAACTCCTTCTGAAACCGAAGAGGACTTAAGATACTTACTGATGAAGATCTAAGAAAGGCTACAGCCTTCAGTATGAATTGTACCTCAATGTAAAGAAAAAAAAAAAAAAAATCCTCACTGCTGGATGAATAAACAACATCATGATAAATGGAGAAAAGATTGAAGCTGTCAAAGACTTAATTTTGCTCAAATCAACCATGAACATCCATGGAAGCAGCAGTCAAGAAATCAAACAACATTTCACATTTGGCAAACCTGCTGCACAAGACCTCTTTAAAGTGTTGAAGAGCAAGATGTCACTTTGAGGACCAAGGTGTGCCCGACCCAAGTATTCCAGAATGCTCATTCTCCAAGCCATGGTATTTTCAATAACTTCTTATTCATGTGAAAGTTGGACAGTGAATAAGGAAGACCATAGAAGAATTGATGTATTACAGTTATAGTGTTGGAGAAAAATGTTAAAACTACTATGGACTGCTAGAAGAATAAGCAAATCTGTCTTAGAAGAAGTACAACCAGAATGTTCCTTAGTATTCAGAATGGTGAAACTTTGTCTCTCATACTTTGGACATATCTTGAGGGACCAGTCCTGGAAGGAGAACATCATGCTTGATAAAGTGGAGGGTCAGAGAAAGAGAGGAAGACTTCGATGTGATAGGTTGGCCCAGTGGCAGCACCAATGGGCTCAAGTTTAACAATGATTGTGAGGATGACCCAGAATCAGGTAGTGTTCCATTCTGTTGTGCATAAGGTCACTATGTACCAACTGGACAGCACCTAACAACAACATGACATAGTAGAGCATGTGGTTGTTGTTAAGTGTTGTCATTTCTGACTCATCGCAGCCCTATATACAGTTTCTGAGGAATGGCTGGTGAATTCTCACCGTCAACCTTGAGGTTCAAACCGACCTTTCTTTAGTGTTTATCCTGTAGCTCCACACCAGGACTCCAGTAAAGCATACAGGTGGCAAATTTATGCAAACTTTTTAGTCACAACTAAACACCTTGAGGGTCTGAATCATTGGACTTGAGGGCTTAAGACAATACTCTTGGATACATTAAGACAAATTTCTACATTTTACTTTGTGAATAGTGACTGGTGTCTTAAACGCTTGAAAGTGATTGTCTAATATAGAACTATTGGTCTCTTCCTCTCTGGAGCAAAGAGGAGTGAAGAAAATCAAAGACTCAAAGAAACGGTTAATCCAAAGGAGCAATGGACCATATGAATCACAACCTCCACTAGCCTGAGATCAGAAGTACTAAATGATGCCTACCTATCACTAGTGACCGCTCTGATCAGGATTACAAAAGAATGGAAAGAAAATGAAAAACAAAATTCAAAATCATAAAAATTACCCTTAAAACTTGGAACAAACAATTCCCAGAGATCACCTTTCAGCCAAACAAAAGACCTAAAAAGTGAAAAATAATACTCATGAAGAAAGTGTTCCTCAGAACAGTAAGCCATATGAGAACAAAAGTATTTGCCCAAAAACAAAACTCAAAGGGCAGAAAGAGACAAGAAATACAGGTAAATGGAAATGGAAAACTTTAAGAAGAAGTGAGGAGAATCCTGTTACATTGAGGGGATTGAAACTGATGTCAAAAAAATAAATGATGTATAAATTGGTAAATGCAAAACTAGTTTGATCTGTAAAGTGTCACCTGAATCACAATAAAAAAAAAAAGAAAGAAAAGAAAAAGTCTCCCAATTGGACCAATAAGCAACATCATGATACATGGAGAAAATATTAAAGTTGTCAAGGATCTTTAATTGGATTCCCAATCAATACTCATGGAAGCAGCAGTCAAGAAATCAAACCACATATTGTATTTGGCAAATCTACTGCAAAAGACCTCTTTAAAGTGTTAAAAAGGATCTTACTTTGAGGACTAAGGTGTGCCTGACTCAAGCCATGGTATTTTCAATTGCCTCAAGTGCAAGCAAAAACTGGACAATGAATAAGGAAGATTATAGAAGACCTTATGCACTAGGATTATGCAATTGGCAAAGAATATTGAATATACCAGAGACTGACAGACTAAGGGACAAGTCTATCTTGGAAGAAGTAGAACCAGCATATGCCTTAAAAGTGAGGATGGTGAGACTTTCTCTCATGTACTTTGGACATGCTTTCAGGAGGGACATTTCTCTGGAGAAAGACATCATGCTTGGTAGAGAGTTAGTATAAAAAAGGAAGACCTTCAATGAGATGGATTGATACAGTGACTGCAACTGTGGGCTCAAATGTAGTAATGATTGTGAGCATAGGACAGGACTGAGCAGCTTCATTCTGTTGCACACAGGGTCCCTGAGAGTCTGAACCAACTTCTAGGCAACTGATGACAATAATGCATGCATTCCAGTTGGAACCCTGGTTGCACAGTCATTAAAGCACTCAACTGCTAACCAGAAAGTTGACAGTTCAAAGCAACCAGTCACTGTGGAAGACAGATGTGGCAGTCTGCTTCCTTAAAGATTTACAGCTTTAGAAACCCTATTGGGTAGTTTCATTTTTTCCTGAAATGTCACTATGAATTAGGATTGACTCCATGGCCATTGGCTTGGTTTAAGGCATTGAAAGTTTCATCTGGTTATAAATTTAAGGTGACTAACAATCTCAAGAAAGTCTGTGTCTTTCCTGGTGGATATAACTGCAAAAGACACCTTTCCTTCAGTGATTGACCCTGCACAAGTTTTATTCATATACACTTGTGGTGATAGAGGAAGAAAATTTCTTTTTACTTTGTTTCATTTCATTATGTATTGGACTCTATAATACAGGCTGACTTGAATAGCACAAAACCAAGTTAGTCATTCAATTAAATTATATAATTAGGAAGATACTTAAATCTGTCAGACATCACAACTGACCACTGAGTGAAGGATTCTTATTTTCAGTACTTCATCGAGTCTGTGTGGATTCAATGTAAAGATTTAAATTAAGCATATTTTATTCCTTCATATTTTTTGACTGCTTGGAGATAAAAGCAGTTTTCCATTCATTTAGTCATTCAACAGTTATTTATGAGTGCCTCCTACATGTGTTGGCACAGATGGAGGTGCTGGAGATACCACACTGAGTTTGACAAAATACCTCCTCTCATGAAATTTAGATACTTACAGAAGGAGGCAGATGAATATATATAGTATGTCTAGTATTATAACTGCTCTGATAAAGAATAAAGCAGATAAAGTGAAATTGGATTCACACCATGACTGGAATAATGGGCTCATATGTACCAAAGATAGGATAGAACAGTATGAGGCAGTGTTTCATTCTGTTATAGAAAAGGTGGCTGTGAGTCAGACCCAACTCAATGGCAACAAACAAGAAGGTTAAATCAAGCAACTAGAAGTTAGTCAGGGAACGATATATTGATAAGTTATTTTTCAGTTAAGACCTGACTGCAAAGAGAGCTCAGCAGTGTGGATATTTGGGAGAAGACATTTTAGATCAGAGAGATAGTAAGGGCAGTAGCTTCCACTCATGAGGGTGTGTTTGGGGTACTGACTGGGTGTAACCTAGTTTGCAGTCAGTAAATACAGGTCACTATCCTTGAAAGGAAGTTAGCTCACCTATCTCTTTGTTCTTCCCTCTCTCTGCCTTCAGAGAGTCAATTTATATTCTCCTCTTTCTTTAAGACTCCAACATTTCCTCCAGAATTTGTTCAATCCCTTTACATTTGAATCGACCTTAGATGTATTTCTTCAACTTTCGCTGCTCTTTCTGGCTTCTTCCCTTTATCTGTCTATGTCTGCCTGACAAGCTTGATGTTGCGCTTATTACTCCCTCTCTCAAGCCTTCACCCTTTTGTCCTTATCTCCATCACTGTCAGAATAAACAGCATCCATGTTCCCAAAGGCTGGAATCATGACATCATCGTCACTTTTCTGGTGCTGTCTTTCTCCCGTATGAATAATCCCAATGAATTTCCACATCACCAAATTTTAGAGAAACATTAGTTATATGATTTCTGAAAGTTAATACTATTCAAGGAATTTCTGGAAACTCTAGGTGTTAATTTTACTTCTTCACAGATATAGATTATAAAGTCTGTTAATCACAATACTGTTAACAGTAATAAGACTTTTATATACCATACAAAGGATTAATTGACATGACTCATTATTAGTGGTGGTAATTTGTACCAATCAGTTTTATAAATTTTTATTTTTTGGCAGGTTTTGTTAAAAGATAATTCATTGAATAGTATTATTAACATACAATTTTGTTTCTTATTCTCATACCCAAAAAATAACAATAACAAACCCACTGCTATTGAATTAGTTCTGACTCGTAATGACCCTCTGACTCACAGTGTCTCATAAGACAGGGTAAAACTACCCCATAGGGTTTCCAAGGTTGTAAATCTTTACAGTAGCATACTGCTACATCTTTCTCCCACTTAGTTGCAGGTGGGTTCAAATCTCTGGCCTCTTATTTAGCAGCAGTCAAGCACTTTAACTACATGTGCATTGTATTGTATTCAACATCTGTGTAAGGTAATTGCAATTAACCCTGAGTATCCTGCCAGTGTGGCTGGATAAATCATTTGAGCATTTAAGTTATAAATTAAAAATCATGCAGAACTCTATTTAAGTATATCTGCATTTACCCAAAATTAATCTTCACTTTCATTTTCTTTTTGTGCCACTTTATGGATTTTTTCCCATTTCAACTCCATATGCTTACAGATGTTAATCTCCAGAGAAGTACAATGATTCTTCCAACAAAAGCATTTTGTTACTTGGTTTGCTTCACTGAAACCCAGTTGGAGGCTCTGATGACAGATAGTCAGCTTGTCAGCTTTGCTTCATGAATCCAAAGAAAATGGAACTTATCAGGAAGTGAGCCTCAAGCACTACCTGTGCCTCTTATTTGGGCCTTTTCATGCTAGGTTTGGCGGAAGCCTTAGTCTTTCATCATCTGGTTCGCCGATAGAAAGAGAAGAGAGCTGTTGCACTTTTACATACAATTCTGCAGACTGCTATAATGCAAAATAAACAAACAATATATTTTTAGGGCACCACCTGCAGCAAGCAGCTGTACCAAACAGAGCAGAACCACGAAGGATGTGATTTGTTCCATTTAACATGAAGCCTTGAGGTTTGAGAAGAGAGGGAGGAGAAGGTTCTGTGTATACAACCCACACATCCGCAATTTAAACTAAAGCTGATTTTCTTTCTTTTTTAGATTAGAATTGAGGTATCATTAGAGCTCTCCTTCTTTCCCACCCTGCAACCTCTAGTTGAAAACAATTCTATTATTGGGGTTATAACTGTTAACTGGGAAAATCATTTTTCTCTGCCAGTAAACTTCCTCTTCCATTCAAGGGCAATTTTCTCTCACAGCAGCCTATACTTAAATGCCAACATCTGCTATATCTAAGCTGTATATGAAATGATGTCTGGCATTTACATGATGCCAATGACATGATTAGAGAAACTCATACACTTGGCTTACATAGGCTTTTCTTCTTAGCTATAGCTTTCATCTATTTCAGCCCTTCTTCAGCATCCGTCTGCCTTTCTAAATGTGTCACCCAAGTCCCAAAGACCTCAACAGCTGAACTTTCAGCTCTCATTCTGATTGTTGATTGGTTCTTGCATTAACCCCTATTTTTCCAGGCACAAAAGCTGTCATGGTAAAACCCCATTGTTGCTTTCATTGTTTTAGCACCTAGAATGTTGGAGCTGAAGCAGGGATATTTTAAGCACTTACTTTTTTCCCTACATCTAAAAATCTCATTCTCTTAATGGCTATTGATTCTAGCCTCACAAACCAAAGTCACCAATTCATTTTGAATTCTCTTAGGTAAGCTGGGATAAATATAATTATCGATGATACAGGAAGTGATCCAGGTAAGTATAAATTGAGGTCATTTTAAGTACAGATAGGGAAAATTAGCTTTAATATTATATGGGGCACCTAGAACTAAATGATATTTTTCTCTTTTTTTTTTCAACAATGAACAAATTTCAATGACAGAGGAGACTGGACTAAATGTTTATGGGGTAAACTAACATGACATTCTTAACTCCTTTACCACTGACTAGATTCTTTGTCTAAAGGGTAATAGTAGATTGACTATCATTTTATGTCTCATTAATATCCTTTGGTAGAAGCTGTAGTTATTGCTCTAAGACACAGAGAGGTGAGATGAAGAAATTACAAGTCTGCAATGATGTATGCCTCCAGCAAGTATACAAAACCTAATCCTGTGAAACAGGAAATTAAGTTGCCTTCATTATCCTTGCCTTCATCATCAAGAAGATGTGATGACTTGTAAGAATTGCTGTCATGAAATAAATCCCTGCCCGACTTGTCTGCAGGAGTACTTAATGTGGGAACTGCTTTAATCTCTTTCACCTTTCTAACATATTAAAAAGAGATTTTCTGACAAAGGATTCCATACTGGCTTTTGCTGAATTATATCTGCTTCTGAATACTTGTCAGTCAATCAAGTTTTTGCTTCATGATTGTGGACAGTGCTTTTAACTCTACATGGTTAAAACTGCGGAAGGGGAACGGAAAAATCTTTAGTGCCAAAGAACAAAAGAGAGCCTCTAATTGGCACATTTTGTATATTACACAAAAGGAAGAGTGGGTGGATTGATCTTTAATGATCGCTTATGGCATATCAAATATTCTTCAGGACTCTCTGGGAAATATTTAAAAAGAGAGAGAGAGTAAGCTTTTGAACTTAAGAAGACTTAGTGGGAGCAATGTAGATAAAGTAGGTATAACTGAATATTCAATAAGGTTGTTAAAACGGTGGCTTGGCAAAGAGGAGGACTTAACATTTTAAGTGATTTAAATTTTACATGGAAGATGTGGGACATGCATCAAGCATCTTCTATAAGCCTCAGCTTCCTGATCTGTAATAGATACAACAGTAGTGTCTACCTCATTGAATTTAGTTTTAGTTTGAGTTTTTATTGTGAGGTTTACAAGGGAGAACATCAGCTTTACACTCATCCTATCGTATTTCATTTCATTGCAATGATTACAATCTCTTCCATGCATCATCAAATAACCCCAAAGAGTACACCACACAGGCTTCCCCCCCACCTCCCCCACCCCCAGCCATCAGCACACAGCCATTCCCCCTCCCTGAGTCCAGTGTACCCAGCCACTCCATCTGTCCATGTCATCCTCTCTGTCTCCATCCCTGGCGTCATTGCCTCTCTGGGTAGGGTCCTGCACTCCATTCTTCTCACTTGATGGTCCCAGGGACCTGTGTGCCTGGGCTGCAAAATCAATCACTCTCCTCCTTTTGTCAAAAAACATCTACCTCTTTATTTCCTACCCTCAGTAAGTCTTGATGGCAATTATTCACTATTGTACCAGCCCGATCCCAACAGTTTAGAAATCATTCAGTGGTGATTCTATCTTCTCCTGCTGCATCTGGAACTAGGCTCCTTCTTAAAAGCTTGTAAGCCAGTCACTTCTTTCCTTTATAAACTCCCTCATTTTGGATTGCCCATCCCTGTCAACCCTGTGTACCAAGGGGGTACAGGGAGTGATCCTCGCTGTAAGATTTGTTCCCTTTTCTGAGCTCCTACATCCATAAGTATAGGTAAAGTTAATCAAATTGTAGCAGGTTACTCATTTTTTCCCCCTCTTCTTTCTTCTTCTAGTCAAATTCTGATCATCCAGCCGTTGAAGCCAGGTCAAGTGGGTACTGTCTGCAAGTATGGGTGTTCTTGTGCATCTCCCCTCACTTCATATCATCTGGATACTTCACTCTCTGCTCTAGTCCTCTGTGGCCATGTTACTACCTCTGGGCGCAGGAGTCCCCAGGTCTTGCCGTACTGCTAGCCATCCAGGTCTCCACCCGGGCTCATGGGAGTCTATCGAATGTGGTTGGGCTTAGCTGGCAACTTCATTGCTGTTTTTCCCCCTCTTCCCTTATTGGTGACCAACATGATCACCAGCCAGATTACATGCCTGCTCATGTATTCCCCTTGAGTCTCAGTCTTGGAAGGGAGTTTGCTCTGAGGGGTCCCGATCACTTGCTTTGATGGCTTCCAGGAGAACAGTTTACTTGTTCTTGTAGTGATCAATCACACTGCTGTTATTCCTGCCAGCCTTTCTTTCACATAGCATCTTCTGGTGTTGTAGCCGCTCCAGGCTGGTCTACTCGTCCTTTCCAGTGGAACTTTCCTACCTCAGTAGGTTCTGGATGGGGTTCTGGATTCGTCCTATGCTCTTATGCAATATAAAGGCTCCACAAGAAGTCTCTTTGACTGGGCAACTTCTAGACCCCTTTAAGGTCTTCCAATCAGTTATAGGCTGAAGACGGACTTA
>NW_006408531.1:32240203-32242620 GCF_000296735.1 Chrysochloris asiatica | reverse complement strand
CCTTTTCAGAGCATTTGAATTTGTTTCCATATCATTCTTCTGAATACATTCTCAGGCAAATCTAAAACCTACTCTTCCTCTTCTAGGGAGCCTTTGTCTCTCTCCAGGACATTTGTCTCAGTTACTCTTTTATGTTTTTGGACACGTTTTGAGATAGTTTGTTGTGTTTGAGGTTGTTTGTCATTTCCAGTTATTATGTGGTTTTTGTTTTTGTTTTTATGTTGTGGTGTTATTAAGCTTATTGGGTGTCTCCTGGTGGATGCGATCAGGAGATAGGATTCCCTTTTCACATGTAACGCTTAGCAGCTGTTATTGGCTCTTGTCTCAATAGTGGAATATTATGGGGTATGCTTGTAACTTGGCTATATGGCCACAATTGCTGTCTCTTCTTGGGTAATGTAGGGAGCAAAAGCTCCCACCTCCAGGAAAAATGTGTGATCAATAGGACCAAAAGCAGAAGCAATATAAAAGCAGAGCAAAATCCACCACTTTGAAACCAAAATAAAACTGTGGCCAACTGTCCAGTTGCCTTGCTACACAGGCAGTGTGTGCACCATAGAAGCCTCCCGCAGTGGGTGGAGGTGTCTGCTCGCTCAGGCCCCTCCTTGAGTCACCACCGTAGAGGTACGCAGACAGATATTGAGAAGTTAATGGGAGAAAGATTGTACACTATTTTTGCCTCTGAAGGTCAGTAAGGTATCTGCGTGTGCACAGCATAATTCTTGAGATAGTTGCATCCTTTTACAGATTGTTCTATGGTTTGTCTATCAGGCCTGATAGCCCTGAGTAAAGGGTCTTGCACAAGTTAATGTTTGGGCTGTGATCCCGAGACTGTCGTTGTATGTAGCTGCCAAGCTCTTTCTCTCTGTACCATGGGAAACCTGTGGGATCAGTACTGGACTTTTTTTTTTTTTTGGTGGGGGGTGTGTGCACCCACCTGCCTGAATGCATCCAGGCTGGGCAAAGAAGGTGTGACAGGGAAGAGGAGGAAAAAATGTGTAGACTCCCCCACACCTCCTTTTGCAAATGTCACTGCACCACTTTTATCACTGGTTCCCTTTGCAGATCTGGCTGCAACCCTGCTCTCTGAACTCCATCCTGGCAGGGTGGCCAGAGAGGGAGTCCCATCTTCAGCGATTCCTAACTTGCAGTATTTTCCTTTATATTGTGATTTTTTTCACTTGTGAGTGCAGGAAACTGACGTCCTGGACCTTAAGGTAGATCCAGAGCTCTGGTGTTTTTCTGTGATCTCAGCTTCTCTGGGTTTTCATTCCCTCCCCCATGGAGCATTTCCTACCTCGTTGTCTCTGCAGGCGCTCAAACTGGAACTCCTTACCTCATTGAATTTTGTGTGTGAGAATAAACTAAAATAATTAATTTAAGAGAGTGCCCCAGATATTTCACAGAATAAATACTTAGTAAAATAAGCTTTTATTACTGGTTTTGTTATTAATGTATAGAAGAAAGCAGGCAAGATTATTTGATAAACAAAAGGTGGAAATAGCAATCATTAGTGATTTTTCTCAACACTTAGAAAATTCAAGAGTGTTCTCTGATAAAGAAATTAGAAAGTTCTGTAAAATGCTTAGATATGATTTAAAAGATCACAGACACAATTGTTGATGTTAGGTGTCATCAAATCAGTACCTACTCATAGAAACCTTATTTACAGTAGAACAAAACACTGTCCAATCCTGGGACAACCTCACTATTGTTGCCATGCTTGAGCCCAGTGATACTGCCATTTTGCCAATCCATCTTACTTAGGGTCTTCTTCTTTTTCTCTGCCCCGCCACCTTACCAAACATGATGTTCTTCTACAGTGACTAGTCCCTCTTGACAACATGTCTGAAGTATGAGAGACAAAGTTTGGCTAACCTGGCCTCCAAGGAGCACTCTGTCTGCACTTCTTGCAACAAAGATCTGTTGGTTCTTTTGGCAGCACATGGCACTTTCAATATTCCCTTCCAACACCATAACTCAAAGACATCAATTCTTCTATGGTCTTTTTTATTCACTGTCCAGCTTTCACAAGCATATGAGGCTATTGAAAATATCACGGCTTGGGTCAGGCCTACCATAGTCTTCAAGCTGACATCTTTGCTCTTTAACATTTTAAAAATGTCTTGTGCAGCAGATTTGCCTAATACAATACGTTGTCTGATTTCTTGACTACTGCTACCATGAGTGTTGATAGTTGATTCAAGAAGAATGAAGTCCTTGATAACTACAATCTTTTCTCCATTGATAAGAACATTGTTTATTGATCCAGTGGTGAGAATTTTTGTTTTCTTTGTATTGAGAAGCAATCCATACTGAAGGCTGCACTCTTTGATCTTAATCAGCAAATATTTTAAGTCCTCTTCACTTTCAACAAGCACGGTTGTATCATCTGCATATCACAAATTTTTAATGAG
>NW_006408531.1:32234648-32239453 GCF_000296735.1 Chrysochloris asiatica | reverse complement strand
TTCCTTCCATCTTCTTTTGATGCTTTCTGCATCATTCAATAATTTGCCCAGAGAATCTTTCAATAATGGAAATCAAGGCTTGGATTTTTTCCTTTGGTTCTCCCAGGTTGAGAAATGCTGAGCATGTGCTTCCTTTTGGTTGTCTGACTCCAGATCTTTGCACATTTTGTTGTAATATTTGACTCTGTCTGCTCAAGCTGACCTTTGAGATTTTCTGTTCAGCTGTTGTGCCTTCTCATATCTTCTATTTGCTTTAGCATCTCTACACAGGAGAGCAAGTTTCAGTGTCTCTTCTGACATCGATTTTGACCTTTTCCTTCTTTCTTGTCTTCTTAATGACTTTTTGTTTTCTTCATGTATGATATTCTTTATATCATACCATAACTCTTCTGATCTTTGGTTTTTAGTGTTTAATGTAACAAATCTGTTCTTCAGATGATCTCTAAATTCAGGTGGGATATATTCCTGGTCATATTTTGGCTCTCATGGCCTTGTTTTCATGTTCTTCAGCTTCAGTTTGAATTTGCATATGAACAATTGATGGTCTGTTCCATAGTCTGCCCCTGGCCTTGTTTTGACTGATGATATGAAGCTTTTCTATCGTCTCTTTCCGCAGATGTAATCTATTTGATTTCTATGTACTGCATCTGGTGAGGTCCATGTGTATAGTCGTCTCTTATGCTGTCTAAAGAATGTATCTGAAATGAATAAATCATTGATTTTGTAGAATTTTATTGTAGACTCTTAAATAAATTAGGAAGGGAGAGAAGTCATTGCTTAATTATTACCCAACCACCAAATTTATCTTCTCTTCTCACTTACCTTATTTTCGATTAGATGATAATAGTGAATTGCTCCTTCTGTTATACTGTAGAGTCCTGATATGGTGCTGTAAGATAGGCACTAAACTGCAGTGTCATTTTGGACCTCATGGTCAGTGGTTCAAAATCCCCATCCACTTCTCAGAACCCCTAAATAGAATTGACTCAGTAGCACTTAACAGCAACAACAACATTATACTGAAGTTTCTGCCATCATGATTGGTTATAAAATTATCTGTCTAACTGCAAACAAACCTTTATGGCTGTTTGAATGTGAGACTTTAAAAAAAGATAGATCAATGATAATGTTCACCGTTTATAGAATATGCTTCTTTTTAAATGGAATTTACTATAGACTTCCTCAGAAGGATTATATCCACATATCCATAAAAGGAGAAGTTGAGAGATGCTATGAAGGTTGATGGAGATTAAACCAGATTCAAAGACAGAATCAGTCCATATATGAAAATGGAACTTAACAGCAAGTAATAAGCCTGCTGCTTTTATTCTCATCCAAGGCTGATTGAGAGTCTTTTAGTATAGAATATGTCACAGTATGAAATTAAGAATTATTTGACATCATTTTTTAGAGTCCACAAGAATACTGGTCTGAATGTCAGAGTTCCTACATGCAGGATCTTGAAACACCCATTTGTGCAGAATAGAACCACTCATAGGGTTTGCATGGCTTGCCAAGCCTGTCTTCCAAGATGCCTCTGAGTGGGTTTGAATCATCAACCTTTTGGATAATAGTTGAGCACTTAACCATTTGTGCCAACCTAGAACACATTGTAGTTGTTTTTTGTTAAGTGCCATAGAGTTGGTTCTGATGCATATCAGCAATGTTTGGAGTTTCTGAGAAGCAATTGATGGGTTTAGACTGCCCACATTATAGTTAGCAGTCCAGTGTTTATTCTACAGTGCCACACCGGGACTAATTGGATACATTGTTGTTGTTGTTGTTCAGTACCATCGAGTCAGTTCTGACTCAGAGTGACCCTGTATGGGGTTTCTGAGGAGCAGTTGGTGGGTTTGAACTGACAACCTTGTGGTTTGCAGTCCAGTCAGATAACTATCACGTTTGGAAAAGTAAGTTATTCAATAGAGCGGTTTAAGTTATTACCTCTCACTGGGGTAAACAATTTGCAATTCAATATAGGATTCTAAGTACAGAAAACTCTGTAGAACTCAGAAGAATGACTTTTGGTAATAGGATTAAGTTATTACAGCAGGAATTGTGGATGCAGTGTCTGGCAAGAGAAGGATGTTTTCAAGGTATTCTCTGAAACATTTTCTAAGACTCATTACCTTATTCCTGACAATCAGAACCATTCTTCAATAATAATCTACCCCAGTGCTTCACCACCTTTAGTATTCCGCAGTGCCAGACATTTTCCAAAGACCTTGTCATTAAATACTTCACTCATTTAAATGGGGATGCAGTGCTATAAGACAAAGCACTGTACCACAAGGTCAGTTTGAAATGTAAGGTTGGTGGTTAAAACTCATAAGCTGTTCCTCGGAAACTCTTTAAAGCTTCATGGTGAGTCAGAACTGAGTCAATGGTACAACAACAACAATGATAAAATTTACTTCAAAAGAATATTGTCAGTTTAAGTAACTGAAGACATAAATAGGGTATAAACCATTCAGTAAAAACTGCCACAGAAGATATTCAGTACATTTTAACTGCTATTTGAAGTTTTATCTCCTGCCCATTATCTATCTCACCAAGTTTCTTTTATCCAAGCTAAATGTTCTTGATTTTTTTCATTGTTGACAAGATGTCATTTTTGTCCCTTATGATTGTGGCTTCTTGTCTCTGTAGATTCAGTAATTTTAAAATGATGACTGTGTCCAAAAACAAATGTAACGCTGCAGGTATTGTCTACCTAACTTGTTTACAATAAGCCGGTCTTGCAACCAGGAGCCCTGGTGGCACAGTGGGTTAAGTGCTAGGCTGCTAACTAGAAGGTTATTGTTTCAAATCCACCAGTTACTCTACAGAAGAAAGATATGGCAGTCTGTTTCCATAAAGGTTTACAGCCTCAGAAACCTTATGGAGTAGTTCTACTTTGACCTATCGAATCACTGAATTGGAATCGGCTGGGAGTCCTGGTGTGTTTCTGTGGATTAATGTGAGGGACTGCAAGGTCAGTTTGAACTGCAAAGTCAGTGGTTCAAGCTCACCAGCCACTCCTCAGAAACCCTATACTGGGTCACTATGAGTCGGAACTGACCTGAAGGCACAACGACAACAAAAAGAGAAGACAACAGTTTTTAATCTCAGAAAGACCTATCTCCTCTGGAATAGATAGCACTTTAATTGCAAAGAAATCTCCTAACATCAATTGAAGAGTTTTACATGTCCAAAGTTTAATTTTTACCCACATAACTTTCACTCCTCAGGTGAAAGTTTGGAGTCTAATCGGTTAAGGAGTTTAGTTTGCTCTTCAGAGATGGCAATGAAGATAGAAGGAATATCATAACGTTATACCCCTGTTACGGTTAAGCACTCAGCTACTGGCCAAAAGGTTGATGGTTCAAACCTACCCAGACATACTAGGGAGAAAAGACCTGACAATCTATCTGTTCTTATGAAGATTATACCATTATAAACTCTATGCTGCAGTTCTACCCTACCATACAGGTAACAATGAGTTAAAAACCAACTCCATGTCACCTGACAACAATGAAAACAATAACTCTATCACAGCAAATTTGCCTAGTGAACTTTAGAAAAGGGAAACCCATAATGATTATATCCTCTTTCTGCGGTTAAGCAGAAAATACCAGAAAGATGTTTACCTGTACTTTATTGACTCTACAAAGGCTTTCAATTGTGTGGGTCATGACAAGCAATGGACAACATTGTGAAGTATGAGTATTCCGGAACACTTAATTATGCTCATGAGGAATCTGTACATGGACCATGAGGCAGTTGTTCTGCAAAACATGGGAACACTGAATGGTTTAAAATTAGGAAACGTGTGCCACAGGGTTGTATTCTTTCACCATACTTATTCAACCCGTGTGCTGAGCAAATAATCAGAATCTGGGTTATATGAAGAAAAACATAGCATCAGAATTGGAGAACGAATCATTAGCAAGCTGTAATATGCAGATGACACAACCTTGCTTGCTGAAAGTGAAACAGACTTAAAACATCTACTGATGAAGATCAAAGAGCACAGCCTTTGGTATGGATTACATCTCAATGTAAAGAAAACAAAAATCCTCACCAATGGACCAATAAACAACATTCTTATCAATGGAGAAAAGATTGAAGTTGTCAAGGAATTCTTCTTGGATCAACCAACAACACTTATGGAAGCAGCAGTCAAGAAATCAAACGACATATTACATTAGGCAAATCTGCTGCACAAGACCTTTTTAAAGTGTTAAAAAGCAAAGATATCAGCTTGAGGACTAAGGTGTGCCTGACTCAAACCATGGTATTTTCAATAACCTCGTTTGCATGTGAAAGTTGGACTGTGAATAAGAAAGATCATAGAAGAATTGATGCATTTGAGATATGATGTTGGAGGAGAAGATTGAAAGTACCGTGGAGTGCCAAAAGAACAAACAGATCTGTATTGGAGAAAGTACAGCCAGAGTGTTCCTTGGAGGCCAGGATAGCCAGACTTTGTCTCTCCTACTTCAGACCTATTGTCAGGAGGGACCAGTCATTGAAGAATGATATCATGTTTGGTTAGGTGGAGGGTCAGATAAAAAGAGGAAGACCCCCAGCGAGTTGGATTGGCAAAAATGGCAGTATCAACGGGCTCAAGCATGGCAAAACTGTGAGGTTAGGCCAGGACCAGGCAGTGTTTCATTCTGTTGTGAATAGTGTTGCTATGAGTTGGCACTGATTCAATGGCACCTAACAACAACAACAGCAACAGTGGTACAATTTGATTCCACCCATGATGAAATTCTAGTCATTTTCCTTAATTTTGCTATCAAGAAGCAAGTCTTGTCAAA
>NW_006408531.1:32232985-32233823 GCF_000296735.1 Chrysochloris asiatica | reverse complement strand
TTTTATCTTCCTTTAGTTGAGTTCTGATCATCAAGCTATCAAAGCTAGGTCGAATATATCATTTTGTAAACATTATAAGAAATATGACTAAGAACTCATTATATATTTATTCATTTTCAGTGTTAACTATAAAATGATAAAGAATTGTTTTAACATTCTTATTCTGTGCATCCTACTTTACAATAAGAATATCACACTCTTTGACACAGACACCAACAACTGACTGTTTCTACTTCTATTCTTGGGAAATTATATAAAATCCCCTGAACTGAAAAGAGATTTTGTTGTTCAAATCCTCTAAATTCATAGGATAATAATTTAGTGCCTATGTTGGTGTACTGTTACTCTAGTCATTTTATGGGTATTTTCAGATATTTTTCTGTCCTTTGTCATATATTCCCTGTATAATGATACTGTTTTCAGAAAGAACATCTTTTGGTCACATCATTTTGGATACTTTGCATATGGTCAAAATATATGCATACCGTATGTGTTATGTTGTTATATGTGGCATTGAAGAGCAGATAGTAAAATATATAGGCATACAGAAAATGAATGTTTAGAAAACCTATAATTGAACATGAGTTAGAATCCCACTGGTTTGCTTCCCCTGTGAAAAAACCTTCTGTGTTTTGGGTAATTCTATCCTTCTAAGCACCCTCACCTGTAAACAGGTGAAAATCCAGAAATAGATATAAAAGCTTCAGAGATCATTTAAATTCATTGATACCGTGAGGACCAGTGAAGCAGACAGACTTGCAGGAGCCAGAAATATAGTGAAAGAAAGAAATAGAGGGTGCAAAAAAATGGAATTAGGAATGACAGGGTAATTACTTTT
>NW_006408531.1:32230571-32231240 GCF_000296735.1 Chrysochloris asiatica | reverse complement strand
TCACATAAATGGTTAATGTTCAACCATTTCAAGAGGTAGCATATGATCAAGAGCCATTGATACTAAAGGAAGAAGTCCAAGGTGCATTGAAGGAATTGGTGAAGAACAAGGCACCAGGATGGAATAAAATTTGAAATCTTTCAAGAAAGTGAGGTGGCATTGGAGGCACTCACTCATCTCTGCCAAGAAATTTGGAAGACAACTATCTGGCCAACTGATTGAAAAGATCTGTACTTGTGCCCTTTCCAAAAAGAGGTGACCCAATGGAATGCGGAAATCATCTGACAATATCTTTGATATCCCATGCCAGTAAAGTTTTACTAAAGGTAATACAGAAACTGCTGCAAGCATATATTGACAGAGAACTTCCAGAGGTTCAAGCCAGTTTCAGAAGAGGGTATGGAATGAGGGATATCATTTCTGATGTCTGATGGATCAATTTTGATGGATCAAAACAACAACAAACAATTTTGAGGTAAGAACTAATACAAAATTTAAAACATAGTTTAAATGAACAACTTTCCAAATCATTGAAGGTTTGCAACATGGGAATACTGCTCCTCATAAAACAACTGTTTTTAGATGGAACAGGCATTTTTAAGAAGGTTGGTGTCTTAGTCTGGATTCTACAGAGTAAGTGCCAAAATCATAAGTCTGATGTTAGACTGG
>NW_006408531.1:32210884-32229858 GCF_000296735.1 Chrysochloris asiatica | reverse complement strand
CATCTCAATGTAAAGAAAACAAAAATCCTTACTACTGGACAGATAAACAACATGCTTATCAATGGAAAAAAAGACTGAAGTTGCCAAGGACTTCATTCTTCTTGGACCAGCTATCAACACTCATGAAAGCAGCAGTCAAGAGATCAAATAAGGTATTGCATTAGGCAAATCTGCTGCACAAGACCTTTTTAAAATGTTGAAGAGCAAAGATGTCATCTTGAGGACTAAGGTGCGCCTGACTCAAGCCATGGCATTTTCTATAACCTCGTATGCATGCAAAAGCTGGACAGTGAATAAGGAAGACCATAGAAGAATTGATGCTTTTGACTTATGGTGTCCAAGGAGAATATTGAAAGTACCATGGGCTACCAAAGAACCAACAAATATGTGTTGGAAGAAGTGCAGCCAGAGTGTTCCTTGGAGGCCAGGATGGCCAATCTTCGTCTCTCAAACTTTGGGCATATTGTCAGGAGGGACCATTCGCTGGAGAATGATAACATATTTAGTAAGGTGGAGGGTAAGCGAAAAAGAGGAAGACTCCCAGCGAGATGGGTTGGCCAAGTGGCAGCATCAATGAGCTCAAGCTTGGCAACAATTTTGAGGTTGGGCCTGGACCAGGCAGTGTTTCTTTCTGTTGTGCATTGGGTCGCTGAGTCACTACCAACTCGATGGCATCTAACAACAACAACATAGCAATACATGCCTTTCATTTAAGAGTAAATTGTGGTAGTGGCGGTGTGCTGTGGAGTCAGTTCCAACTCATAGCGACACTGCTTAGGCTTTCCAAGGCTGTAAATCTTTATAGGAGCTGAAAGCCTCATCTTTTTCCCACAGAGTGTCTGGTAGTTTCAAATTGCTGACATTGAGTTTAGCAGCCCGACTCAAAACCACTACGCTTTTAGGTGACATAAATAAATGAAATGCCAAGTAGATTCACAGTACACATTATAGTGAAATGAGTAATTATTCCATTAAAAAGCCAGAAAGCTATGATCAGACAGATATCAAATATGAAGGCAAGTAAAAATG
The DNA here is from genome assembly GCF_000296735.1 of Chrysochloris asiatica. Lineage (NCBI taxonomy): Eukaryota > Metazoa > Chordata > Mammalia > Afrosoricida > Chrysochloridae > Chrysochloris > Chrysochloris asiatica. The sequence goes on along the minus strand of NW_006408531.1, from coordinate 32,228,829 downwards.
TATCGTTCACTACTTGGATTTTAATTCATACATGCACAGGTTTGATCTTGACAAAACCTGTTTAAACATGTATCTGTGATCAGTGGATGGCTGCAGACAGGTTCTCTTAGTAATACACTTGTTGAAGTGTTGTCAAGTCAGTTCCAACCCATAGTGACCCTGTATAGTGTTTCCATGGAGTGACTGCTGAGCTTGAACCACTGACCTTGTGGTTCAAACTGACTTTGCACTCCAGCACATTAGGCACAGTGCCACTTGTCTCTGTTTTAACTGGATCCTTCCAAAAGGAAAGGAAACTTAATGTGTGTACAAAAAAACAACAACAAACAATTTTGAGGTAAGAACTAATACAAAATTTAAAACATAGTTCAAATGAACAACTTTCCAAATCATTGAAGCTTTGCAACATGGGAATACTGCTCCTCATAAAACAACAGTTTTTAGATGGAACAGGCATTTTTAAGAAGGTTGGTGTCTTAGTATGGATTCTACAGAGTAAGTGCCAAAATCATAAGTCTGATGTTAGACTGGAGGCTTCTGACTCAACGTAGCTGCAAGGTTGATGGATCAAGATTGGCAGGTCAGATGGCAGGTGAACACATATGTTAGTCTGGCAGGTAAGAAGACAGACTGCTGACAACTCCCAGGATTGACAGGTAATAGAGACATCCACTAGCTCAAGTCCAAAGAACCAGAGGTAGGAGAATAAGTCTGATGCAAAATCTCAACCCATCAGAGATACAGCAAGTTTTGCTTGAGTGTCCAATATATTGGAAGCAGGCCACACCCCCTAGGAAATGACCTTTCAATTGATTGCCCATAGTAGATCTCATCAGAGTTGATTACATTATATTAGAGCTCAACATGGGGGATAGCTACATGTCAACTATCAAACCACTGATGATCCTGGCACAATTGAGTTGACACAAAATCTTAACTATCACAGTCTGAAACACCTCAAAGATGAGTTGAGACAGAAGATCATTAACTTCAACAAATGAAGAAATTATGGCTGAAATCCAGAAACTCATTGAAGAAGATGATAAGCTAACATTGATGAAATGGCTACTTCAATTAGGATCTCACATCGCTCAGCATTTTTTATTTTAAGCAAGCATCTTGACCTCAGCAAGTATTTGGCTAGATAGGAGCCAAAAGCATTGTGGGAAGATCGGCTGGCTCAAAGAGCTGATCTTTCCATCAGTTTTTTAAAACAAGTTCAAAACTAAAGAAGACAATTTTATGGGACTATTCAACATGGAAACAGAAAGAGTTGCTTCCACAAAGTAGAGTTGACCATGATGACGTGAATAGATAAAAGATTTTGAAACCTTTATTTGCTGATAGGGCACAACACAAAATGAGGAGAAGCAACTAAAACATCCATTAATAAACAGATGTGGAATGTACAAAGTATGAATCTAGGAAAATTTAAAGTTGTGAAAGGTGAAACAGATCATATAAAAACTGATATTCTAGGCATTAATGAGGTAAAATGGATTGATACTGATCATTGTGAATCAGACAACCATATGGTTTACTATGCCAGGAATGACTTACTGAAAAAGAATAGTATCACATTCATTGTCAAAAAGAACATTACAAAAAGTATCTTGAAGTACAATTGTATCTGTGATAGGATAATATCCATGTGAATACAAGAAACACTACTCAATACCACTATTTTTTTTTTAATTTACACATCTACCACTAAAGCCAGTTATGATGAAATTGAAGAAATATATTTCTTTGTCTGCAATGAATCAAATATGCAATCAAGATGCATTAATAATTGTTGGTGATTGGAATGTGAAACAAACAAACAAAGAAGAAGAATCAGTAGTTGGAAAATATGACTCTGTTAATAGAAATAATGCTGGCAATCACATGAAATAATTTTATAGGACCAATGACTTATTCATTGCAAATACCTTTTTAAATCGCATAAAAGGTGATGATATACATGGACCTCACCAGATGAAATATACAAGAATCAAACTGACTACATCAGTGAGAAGAGATGTTCAAAAAAGCTCAATAACATCATCCAAAACCAGAATAGGAGCTGACTGTGGAGCAGATCATCAATTGCTCATATTCAAGTTTAGGGTGAAGGTGAAGAAAATTAAAACAAGTCCATGATAGCCAAAGTATGAATTTGAATATATTCTACCTGAATTAAGAGACCATCTTAAGAACAGTTTAAATGTATTAGACACTAATGACAGCAGAAGACAAGAAGACTTGTGGTATGATATCAAGGGCATCATATATAAAGAAAGCAAAAGGTCATTTAAAAGAAAGTAAACAGAGAGACCAAAATGTGTGTCATAAGAGACTTTGAAACTTGCTCTTCAAGATAGAAAAGCTAAAGTGAATGGAAGAAATGAGGAAGTAAAGAGCTGAATAGAACATTTCAAAGGACAGCTCAAGAAGACAAAGTCAAGTAATGAAATATGCAGAGATATGGAGCTAGAAAAACAAAAGGGAAGAACATGATCAGCATCTCTCAAGCTGAAAGAATTGAAGAAAAACTCAATCATTGAAGAACACCATGGGCAAAATATTGAATGATGGAGAGAGCATGAAAAGAAGATGGAGAGAACATACAGAGTTGCAATACCGAAAGGGAATGATAGATGTTCACCTATTTCAAGTAGCATGTGATCAAGAACTGATGGTACTGAAGGAAGAAGTCCAAGATGTACCAAAGTCATTGGTGAAAAACAAAGCTCCAGGAACTGACAGAATACAAATTAAAATATTTTAACAAATAGATGTAACACTGGAAGTACTCACTCATCTATGCCAAGAAATTTGGAAGCCGGCTACTTGGCTAAGATTGGAAGAGATCCATTTTTGTGCACATTCCAAAGAAAGGTAATGCAATAGAATGCAGAAATTATTGAAAAACATAATTAACATGACATGAAAGTAAATTTTGCTGACAATAATTTTAAAATGATTACAGCTGTACATTGACAGGGATCTTACAGAAATTCAAGTCAGATTCAGCAGAGGATGTAAAACGAATGATACCATTGTTGATATAAGATGGATCTGGGCTGAAAACAATACCAGAAAGATGTTTACTTGTGCTTTATTGACTATCAAAGGCATTTGACTGTATGGATCATGACAAAGTGTGGATGACATTGTGAAGAACATGTATTACATTACACTCAGTTGTGCCCATGAGGAACCTGTACGTAGACCAAGAGGCAGTTGTTAGGACAGAACAAAAGAATACTGAATGATTTAAAAATCAGGAAAGGTGTGCTTCAGGATGAATCCTTTCACCATACTTATTGAATCCGTATGGTGAGCAAATAACCTGAGAAGCTGAATTATATGAAAAAGAATATAGCATCAGGATTAGAAGAAGACTCATTAACAACCTGCAATATGAATATGATAAAACATTACTGCTGGATGAGAAGAGGACTTAAAACACTTACAGATGAAGATCAAAGACTACATAAAGTCTTCAGTATTAATTGCACTTCAAAGTAAACAAAAAATCCTCACCAATGGGTAATAACTAATGATAACTAGAGACAAGATTGAAGTGATCACAGACTTCATTTTATTTAGATCCACAATCAATACTTATGGAAGCAGCAGTTAAGGAATCAAATGATGTTTTGCATTAATCAAAACTGCTGCAAAAGCCTTCTTTGAAATGTTAAAGAGCAAAGATATCATTTTGAGAACTACGGTGCACCTGACCCAAACCATGCTATTTTCAGTTGCCTCATATAGCATGGTGCTGTGGGTTAATGCACCAGACTGCAAAGCCATTTGAACTGCAAGGTCGGCAGTTCAAGCTCACCAGCTGCTCCTAGGAAAGCCTATGCAGGGCCGCTATGGGTTGGAACTGACTCAACGGCACTTAACAACAACAACATATAGCATAGCCCCTGAAAATTGAACAATAACTATGTAAGACCAACAAAGAATGGATGGATTTGAATTATGGTGTTGGAAAATAATACTAAAGTACCATGGACTGCCAGGAGAACAAACAAGTCTGTCTAAGAGGTACAATCAGAATATTCCTTAGAAGCAAGGATGGCAAGACTTCATCTCTCATTCTTTGGGCTTGTAACCAGGAGGGACAAGTCCCTGGAGAAGGACACCATGCTTGGTAAAGTAATGGGTTGGCAAAAAAAGAGGGAGAACCCCATCGAGATAGATTGACATAGTGAAACCAATTATGAACTCAAATGTAACAACGGCTGTGAGGCTGCTTCATTCTGTTGTGCCTACGTTACCATGAATCAGATATGACATGAAGGCACCTAACAAAATGGAGAAAAGAAGGGAGTTGTGAAAGACTTTAATTTGCTTGGATCCATAATCAACACTCTTGGCAGCAGCGGTCAATAAATCAAAAGACACTTTGCTTTATGCAAATCTGCTTAAAAAAAAAACTCACCTTGAAGTGTTAAAGAACAAAGATATCAGTTAAAGAACTAAGGTGCGCCTGACACAAGCCATCTTATTTTTCAATCACCTCATATGCATCTGAAAATTGGACGGTGAATAAGGAAGATTATCAAAGAATCAATGCATTTGAATTATGGTGTTGGAGAAGAATAGTAAAAGTACTATAAACTAACAGAAAAATAAACACAGCTGTCTTGGATGAAGTGCAGCCAGAATGCTCTTTAGATGCCAGAATGGCAAGACTTAATCTCTCATACTTAGGACATGTTATTGTTGGTGTTGTTATTAAGTGTCATCAAGTCAGTTCCAACTTATAGTGACCCTGTATAGGGTTTCGGAAGAATGGTTGATGAGTTTCAACCACCAACCTTGTGAGTCAAACATACTTTGCAGTCCAGTGCTTACCTTACACCACCACACCAGGACTCCAGGACATGTTATTAGGGAGGTTCATTCCCTGGAGAGGAGTCCTGGTGTGGCGTTGTGGGTTAATGCGCTAGACTGCGAAGTCATTTGAACTGCAAGGTTGGCAGTTCAAGCTCACCAGCCACTCCTTGGAAATCATATACAGGGTCACTATGGGTCAGAATCAACTCAACGGCACTTAACAATGACAACAAACTTCCCTGAAGAAGGACATCATGCTTAGTAAAGTAGAGGGTCAGTGATAAAGAAGACCCCCACAACAAGATGGACTGGCATAGTGGCAGCAGCAATGGGCTCAAGTGTAACAATTATCAGGACTGCGCAGGAGGACCAGACAGTGCTTCATTCTGCTGGGCATAGCGTCTCTATGAGTCAGAATCAACTAGATGACAGCTAACAATGACAACCCATCAATCAATATGGATGACAATATAATCCATAGAGCAATATACAGTCAAAGGAGTGGCTTTAAGGAGATTTGCTGGGCCAGCTAAATACAAGGCAGAAAGATCAGTTCAGAAGATTATGGCAATGACTTTTTCCTTTTTTTTTTTAATATTCTAAATGGGTGATCTTGATAGCTTTTTTCAAAGGACACAGGATGATCATAGGCATCTTATTATGAAAAATTGTCTGAAGACTGCATTGCTGAGGAAAAGCCTACAAAAACGACACCATTGAATTGTTCTCAATCACAACAATATCTCTGCTTATTTTTTAAGAGTAGCAAAGGTTGTCCTATGCAAATTGTGTTGGGAAAGCTTACCACATCAACTCGACAGTTGCTCTTGCCCCTTCAGATTTCTTTTTGTTCTCCAAATCTAAAGAACATTTAAAAGAAACACAAGTGGTGCCCTTCAAGGATGCCAGAGTGCCATTTAGACCTGGTATAAATCAAAGAACACAGACGTTTTTAGGGAAGAGTTAAGGAGATGGGAACACTGCCCTCCACAAAGTAGACCTAGATGGAGGCCATATCAAGAAACAGTAGGGGAAAAAAAAAAAGAAAGAAAGAAAAGAATCAGTAGCTTCACATTTTGATACTTTTGTTTAATGAAAGTCTTTATAAGTTTGTAGCAATACTTTTTGACTTACTCTCCTATTAAAGATTAGTATCCAGTGTAGCAAGGAGGATCCTATAGTCACATAAATTAGAAAACTTAAGTGAAAAAAAAAGAGTGTTTGAAAGAGTTGCTGGCATCATACACTTGAAAGTAGTCACTTTATTAATCTGTTAAAACATTTATCATCAATAAAGGAGACACAATGCTTGACTAGGGACATAGCATTAAAGGTCTTTTATTAGCAGAAATGTTAATTCTTAGATTATGTGACATGAAGTTTTTGTAATAGAGGTCAGTATCATTTAACCACTTTTAATCATAGCTTATTATTAGGCTAACTTAGTACTAAGTCTTAAAAAGAATTCTAAGAGCTAAATAAAATCATGTTTAAAGTCATTCCAGTGCGGCAATGAAAAATATTCCCACTATCTATGCTAAAGTAAAAACAAAATCGGACATACTTGAGAAAATTATCTTCTTGACTTCATTGGAAGGACAGCATAAATCACTGTTCTTTTGTATAAAGATTCATATATGCAACATCAAGCTATGATAAATTCTCACCAGGAAATCCTAGATGGCATAAAATAATGTTTTTATCATTAGTGTTGTTGAGTTGGTCCGACTCATATAGACCCTGTTATGGGGCTTCCAATGCTGTGTCTTTACAGGGGTAGAAAACCTCATCTTTCTTACCCATAAAATAATATTTTTTAGAAATATTTATGAGGAGAAATTAAGGAATTCATTCATTTCATCCCACATATGTGTGAAAGGCCAGGTTCACTTGGGGCCTGCACTTACAGATCAAACCACATCTGCTGAGGAAGCGGCTCCTACAGAGCTATCCTGTAGTGCTTCCGAAGTTGTGGGCGATGATACATTTTGCTGCAGCCAACATATGTCATGATATATTTTCAACTTTCTAAGTAAAGAGAGTACATACTGTTCTCTGATCAAGATTAGGCTTGATTTCCCTCTCACCCCCTTCCTCAAATACATTTTGGAACAAACATAAGTAAATGCTTGGCAGGTGAGATATCACCTGTGCCCTTCACCAAAACAGTATGAACCTTAAGTAGAGAAGTGTTAATTCACAAATGCAGTCACATTTCATTAGCAAAAAATGGATCACAGATTCCCATCCCTTTTAATGTAACCATGGGGAATAGAAAGTTCTATTCCTGTGGATGGCAATATAAATCCAGGTATTTCAATACAGGTTAACTGGAGACTTTTTAATGAGACTATTTTATACCTCCATGTGCTGTCAATTGTCTGTTTATATAAATGGTCTTTTGGAAATTTTGAATACCTTTGTTATTCTTATATTGTGTACACATCAATATCTCTATCTAGAGATGCTGCTTTTCCTGTATATGTTGTTGCTGTTGTTTGCCTTCAATTCAGTTCCAGCTCATAGCACAATCCTGTATAGGGTTTCAGAGGAGTGCCTGGTGAGAGTTTGAACTGCCAACCTTGTGGCTAGCAGCCCAATGCTTATCTTATAGTACCATACCATGACTCCTTTCCTGTATATGTTATTGTTTATGCCAGTGATCCTGTATAGGGTTTCCAAGGCAGTTCGTGAATTTGAACCACCACTCTAGCGGTTCAAACTGACCTTGTGGTCCAGTGTATTATCACAAAGTACCACAAAAGAAAAACGGTTTGGCAATGTGTTAACCATGTAAATTCTTCATGAAAAGCTTAAAGAGATACAAAGTTCATGCAGAGAAGATTCTGGGAGGACTGAGCAGCACATCCTGCATTCTAACCAGTCTTGGGGGTGGGTACTGGGCCAGAGTGCAGGCACCAGATTTAATCTTCCAACTTAATTATATGAATTCCTGGTATGGCTCTGTAGATAAGCACTGGACTGCAAGGTTGGTTTGAACCTTAAGGCCAAAAGTTCAAACTCACCAGCTACTCCTCAGAAACTCTTTTACAGCATTGCTGTGAGTCAGAACCAACTTGGTGCCACTTAACAGCAATAAATATATGAAGAGTCAACATCAATATCTTGTCTAGTCAACCACTCAACTACTAGCTTGAAAAACAGAAACAAAAAGGGTAACTGTTTTTATTCACTACAAGTAGAAGAAACATTCATTGTATAGAGAGATCTGGGTCTTTCCAATTAACAATAAACAGTGAAGTCCACATTGTTCTGACTCATCTACATTGGACTCTGGGAGTATTGTAAAAAGTTGAAGCTCCATGCAATCAGGTAAATATCACAGTATTTCACGAGGAATGGGTTCTTTAAAGGTGGTCCCCCCTTTAAGAAATCAGTAGTTTCTTATGTGCATCAAAAGACCTCACCAAAAGAATAAAAAGGGAGCCCACAGAATGGGAAAAAATATTTTGCAATGATGCATCATACAAGGGACTCATTTCTAAAATATATAGGAAACTACAACACCTCTACAAGAAAAAGACAAATAACCCAATTTAAAAATGGGCACAGGACATGACCAGATACTTCACCAAGGCGGAGATTCAGGCAACCAACAAATATATGAAGAAATGTTCACAATCACTAACCATTAGAGAGAGCAAATCAAAACAACAATGAGATATCATCTCACACCAGCCATAACAGCAAAGATTTAAAAAAGTAGAGGACAATAAATACTGGCAATGATGTAGAGAAACTGGGGCCCTCCTGCATTGTTTGTGGGATGCAAAATTGTCCAACAATTCTGGAAAAGAGTATGGTGCTTCCTCAGAAAGTGGGAAATACCTTGTTGTTGTGAAGTGCCATCAAGTCGGTTCTGACTTAGCAAGAAGCAGCTGGTGAGCTTAAACCGCTAACCTTGCAGTTCAAATGGCTTTGCAGTCTGGTGCATTAACCCTCAGCGCCACATATGATCTAGCAGTTCCTCTGCTTGGTATTTATCCACAAGAAACACGAGCCGTAAAATGAGTGCACACCAATGTTCATAGCAGCACTATTTACAATAGCAAATAGATGGAGACAGCCTAAGTGTTCATCAATGGAAGAATGGATAAACAAACTGTGGTACATATACAAAATGGAATATTATGCTACCCTGAAGAATAGCAAGGAAGCCGCAAGCCACCACATAACATGGATGAACCTTGAGGACATTGTGCTGAGTGAAATCAGTCAGTCACAAAAGGAGAAATACTACATGGGACCATTATTGTAAAAGTTTAAGAAAAAATACCCACACTAAAAGAGAAAAAACAATCTTTGTTGGTTACCAGGGGGTAGGGAATAGGATGAGGTGAGGGAGGGGCAGGTGGAGCACAGGGCAGGGATTAGACTCAGGATACTTTGGGTGCTGGGGTAGGGGGCAATATAGAACAAGGGGGAGGGGAATGGAAGAACAAGATCGATGGGAGAACATTTAGGCAGGCTTACAAGCTTTCAAGAGGGAGGCTAGTTCCAGAGGGTGTGGGGGAAGGTAGAATTTCCACTGAGTGATTTTCAACCTGTCTGGATGTGGCTGGTGAAAGGAGCTGGGGCTAAGACTCTTGTGGTTCAATAGTGAATAATTGCTATCAGGACTGACTGTGAGTGTTGCAAATGTAAAGGTAGATATTTTGTAACATAAAAAGGAGAGTGGTTGATATTGCAGTACAGGAGTGGAGGACCCTGGGACCATCAAGAGAGAAGAGCATAGTGCGGGACCTTATCCAGAGAAGCAGTGATGCCAGAGATGGAGGCAGAGATGATGACGTAGTGACATGTAGCAGCTGGGGACTCAGACTAAGGGAGGGAGAGGGTCTGTGGGCTCACAGCTGGGGGACAGGCTTGTGGGGTGTACCCTTTGGTTGTTTGAATGGTTATATATTCCTAAGTGCTTTGGTGTACATCCAAGAGGGGGTGGGGGACAGAAGGAATGGAAGCAATTGCTGTTGAATGATGATGCATGGAGGGGATTATAATTATTGCAATGAAATGAAATACGATACGATGAATGTAAAGCTGATGTTCTCCCATGTAAACTATCACTCAATTCACAATAAAAACTTTAAAGAACAAAGTTACATTAAAAGAAAGAAAGAAATAGTTTCAAAACAGCAGCATCCAAACCGGTAATTAGAAGTGAATATTTACATCATGAAATAATTCTTCTCTTTTGAGGACTCAGCTAATGGTATGTTTCACTAATGCATGTAGAATAGAATTCAGCATAGAGATAAATCTTTTAGGAACACATCAGTTCCTTAAAATTGGTTATACCTGCAATCGGAACTTTCTTGAATGTTTGGGTTTGCATAAATCTGTTGAAAATGTTTTACATTTTTTAAGTGGTAGTGGAGGTTTCTTAGCACATTGCTTTTTTCATTGTATTCCCTGGACCAAGAACATAACCCCTGAATACATAGTTATAGAGATCTTGTAAGAAATGCAAATTCTCAGGCCCCACCACAGACCTACTAAATCAGAAACTCTGGTCTGGGAGGTTAGAAATCTCTTTTAACAATCCTTCCAAGTGATTATCATGAGTATTAAAGTTTGAAAGTCAAGAACATAGCAAAAACAAATGCTGACAAACATTTCCTTTTATGTATTATATTGATGCATTTTGGGAAACAATGAATAGGGAATACATTTCTGAGACATATGAAAAATCTAGCAACAATCCAAAATGAAAATATAGGTTTTCCTGTATAACACAGAGACTTTTCACAATAACAAATTTCCTACTTTAAGCTTCTACCTCCTTCACTCAGTCATCCAGTTAGCCAGGTAGTGTGCTTCATAAACATTCAGTGGGCATCTACTATATCCAGACATTAAACAGGTAAATAGGGAAAAGACAAATAATTATATTTAGCCACACAACCCCAAAGTACATACCTCCAACTCCTTGTATTCCACTCTGCTTTTCAGTGATTCTGACAGTAGAATGTGCTTTTTTTCATTCCAAAACATCACCCACTCCTCCCTTTTCCTTCTCATTCTTTCTATAATACCTGGCTAAGATATGCCAAGTCTTCCCTGACTTCCCCGTCTTCTAGATTCTCACAGTGATGCATTCATATTTCTATTTTTGGCAATTATCACAGGATATTGAAAGTCATTTGTTTAAATCAACTAAGTTGAGGGCCATGAAGGTTAGAAGCTGCTAAAGTAACTATCTAAAATATTTAACTAAGCAATTAGATATCTGAGATACTCCACAGATGTCACACGAGTGACTTGTACAAACGTGGAGAAGGCTGCTACAGAGACCTGAACAGCATAAAAACATTCTGCATATTTGTGTCCCTGTGAAACATGAACAATTCTACCTTAAGCTAAAATTGTACAGAATAATTATAATTAGAAGTAAAAGATATGTTAGATATAAAATGTGACTGTTAATCAGTGGTTTCTCAAAGTTTGATCCATTTTTACTCAAAACAAAGCCAAACAATGACACATTATATTATATAAGTATGTGTGAGTTGTGTAAGTATAAGTCTGTAAGAGAAACAATAACGTGAGGGAGGTATGCACTTCCTTACAATAATCCCATTTGAGATCAAAGGAGTGTGTTTACTTTGGGACAAAGTTCAGAAAGATTAGAAAAGGAAGTGGAATGGAAACATAGAAAAGAAGTGGGATAAATATTGTTACGTTGTTGTTGTTAAGTGCCATTGAGTCTATTCCGACCCATAGAGACCCTGTATAGGGTTTCCAAGGAGCAGCTGGTGAGCTTGAACCACCGACCTTGCAGTTCAAATGGCTTTGTATTCTGGCGCATTAACCCCCAGCGCATCAATTATATCACACAAAATGTTTATGAATTGTTAAATGAAAACTGATTTGCTCTGTAAACCTTCACCCAACTTAAAATGGAAAGTAAAAAAAAAAAAAGTAAAAATAGGTAAACATGATACAAATTTTTTAAGATTTTCTAGTTAGCCCACTTAGAAAATTAAGGTCTATGAAAGTAAGGTGACTTCAAAAAGGTTGCCTTGAAAAAATGGCAAAAGAGAAAGCCCAAGCTCTAAACCAAAATGATATTAAACATTATGTTGTTGTTGTTGTTAATTGCCATCGAGTCAGTTCTGACCCATAGTGACCCGGTATGCAGTTTCCCAGGAGCAGCTGGTAAGCTTGAACCTTCAACTTTGCAGTTTAAACCAACTTTGCAGTCCGGAGCATTAACCCACAGAGCCACACCAGGATTCCATTAAACATTATATCCTTGACTAAAGGAACTAGAAACTGGTACATGAGACATGACATACCTGTTTTCAAACTCTTCAAAAGATTTCAAAATTCACACTGATTGCACATCAGCCTCATAGATATTATTCCAAAGTTGAGTTGGTCTGGCTACTTCAGGAATCCACAAAAGGCAAAATTCACTTTCAGCCAGATGTAGCCTCCAACCATTGTATCATCTCCTAAAGTCAATCAGTTAAGAGCATGGACTTTGTAATTGGACAGACTTGGATGCAAATCACAGCTCTGACACATTCACCAACTTTGCATATTTGTTCATTTAATTTCCTGTGACCTTAGCGCTCTTATCTGTCAGAATGGGGATAACAATAAAAATTTTGAAATTCAATGTGACAGTGTATGAAAAGTGCTTATCATGGTGTCTGGTTGTTGTTGTTAGGTGCCATCGAGTCAGTACTGACCCATAGCGACCTTATGCACAACAGAATGAAACACTGCCCAATCCTGAGCCAATCTCTCTACTGTTGCTCAATGGATGTTTACAGTTGTTTCTCTTCGTTTTGAGTTGTGCCCCATCAGCAAATGAAGTTCCCGTGGGCTTTTCTCCCATGGGCTTTACTCCATTCGCATCATCAGGGTCAACTCTACTTTGAGGAGGCAGCTCTTCCCTAGTCACATTTTGAGTGACTTCCAACCTGAGGGACTCATTTTCTAGCACTATATCTGACAGTGTGTCTTTGCTATTCATAATGTTTTCAGTGACAATATTCGGAAGTAATCCATCACTCCTTCTTCCTAGTTTGTCTTCGTCTGGAAGCTTATCTGAAACCTGTCCACCATGGGTGACCCTGCTAATATTTAAAATACCTGTGGCATAGCTTTCAGAATGACAGCAACTCACAAGCCACCACAGTACGACAAACTGACAGACGAGTGGTGGATGGTGCCTGGTACAGGACGCAAATGCACAATGAAAAACAATTTCCTTGGGTTGTATTGTCCAAGTCCCTTATTCTGAGAACTCATTTAGATCAAATTAGTGCTAGAAAGCTCATAAGAGATCTACAAATTCAAGTCCCTCATTTTATCGGTAAGACAAACTAAGACTCAGAAAGGTATAGTGTTTTGCCTACTAAAATGCAAATCTGTTCTTAGTAATCAAAAACTATTCAGTTTCTATAATAGTGAATTATTGCTGTCATGACATATTCCCAGAAACTTGTCAGCTTAAAATAACACACATTTTTTTTTTTTTTTTTTTTTAACCTCATAGTTCCTATGGGGAAAAATTCTAGGCATCACCTAGTTATATCCTTTGCTCTGGGTTTTTAACAATGTTGCATTCAAGGCATGATCTGGAACTGTGGTCTCATCTGAAACTTGACTGGAGAAGGATTAATTTCTAAACTCACTGAGGTTGTTGGCAGAATCCGGGTCTATGTAGATATAGGACTGAGAGCTTCAAGTTTTTATCTGTTCGAGGTCTTCCTCAGCAACTAGAGGCTGCTGCAGTTCATCGCTTTATACATTTCCCAGCATAGGACGCCCACAGTATTGCAGCTTAAGTGACGCCAGCAAGCAAGAGACAGATTTCTATAATCTTGTAATATATATAAACCTTACTCTCTTAAATATGTAACCATATACATGCAATCAATGCATTCCATCACCTGTGCTGTACAAACTCTGTTGGTTAGAGGCAATTCATGTGTCATGCCCACACTCCAGAACTATGCAAAACCAAGACCATCAGGTGGCAAAGATCAGAAGAACAACCCTAGAATTAATTTGCCATGATATCCTATGGATCTCCTATTTGAATAATATTGAATCATTCTTATGTTCCTGGTTCTAGCATCCGGCTAACGATTATTCTTTGGCAAGGTAATTTACTAAGCAAATTTTCTCATCACAGGTTAAATTTTCTACACCCCGAGTTTGAGTGTCCGCTTGACACAAATATTTCTAATATCCCCAATTTAATGATGTCTCTGAATTTCTGTGATTGTTACCTTTTAATACTGTTTTCCAAGTGTTAACAAAAATAACATATTAACCAAGTGTTACTCTCTTTCCACATTCCGTGGTTTACCTTTACAGATAATAGATTTATGTTCTGTCTTTAAATTTGAATCTATCTTTTGGGGCCTCCCTTTTTCTAATTTCCCCAACTTCTTTACCTTTAACACCATGTTTGTTTGTTTGTTTATTTTCCTATCCTTGTTTTGTAGTCCTTTGTGGCACTATATGATGTGCACCTGACTGCTAACCACAAGGTTGGTGGTTCAAACCCAACAGCCACTTCTCCAGGGTAGCTGTGAATCAGAACTGACTTAATAGCCCTTAACAACAACAATCCTTGTTTGGCTCCAGTAAGACTCTTTCTACCAATTCTCTCTCCCTCTAGGATGAGTATCAGATTGAGCATCTCCTCCTATTGCTGTCATTGCTATGTTGTTGCCTCTCACCTGGGTGACTGTGACAGATTTCTCCTTGATTATACTGATGCTGTGTCCCTCCCTTTACATTCCAGTGTTCTTTATAGTCTAGTCATTCTTTCCTGCTAAAGCACTGTGTTCATTTTCTCACATGGATTCCTTTTGCCTAACACATCAGTGAGAAACATTTAAGACACATTATTCTTTCTCCCCATTCTATTCTCCCATCTTCTTCTGTTTTAAAATTTTGATGGAAGGAAGAGAAAAAGGGAAGAAGGGGGAGAAAGGGAGAAGTAGAGGGAGGAAGAAAAGAAGGATGGAAGATAGATAGGCAAGCAAGCAGTCAACAAGATGAATTTTAACTCCTTATATTTATCTTTAATTTCCTCCTTTCCAAATTGCTCTATAGAAATATTACTTTTAGTATTTATGAATTTGCATGGAATTAGCCTTTACCTCCACATTTTCTACCCTGCATTCAAATTGTCAAAAATCCTGGCTCACTTCTTCCAAAAGTTCTCAAAAAATCAACCTTCCATCCCCATTGACCAGATGGTGATCCTGCTGTAATCATTTCACTCATAGACCACTCCAACATAATTTCCATTGTACTAAACTCTCTTTTCCAATCAGTACAAAATACTGCTGCCAAATGTACAATCTCTCGTGCCCTAATCCCTGTACTTGCTCCGTGTCTCACCTGTTTTTAAAAAAAAAATAAAAATGCAAACTCTACACAATTGAATGGTTCTTCAGAGGAAACTTCTGCTGGGAGTTCAGACAAACAATGTTCGTGCTATTGTTCACGGCTGTAGAGTTGACCCAGGATTCATGGTAACCCTACGATGCTCAGGACTGTGCCATCACCATGATCAGTTTCAGGGTGGACTGTTTTTGATTGATACTGTTCTCATTGGCTGATTTTCAGAGACATTTTTCCAGGCCTTTCTTCCTAATCTTCTTTGTCTGGAAACTCTGCTGGAATCTGTTTAGTATCATAGCAAAGCATACGCCTCCATGATAGGTTGTGAGGGCACATTAGATGTGTGGACCAGGACTAGAACTGGGTCTTCTGCATGAAAAGTAGAAATTCTACCACTGAGCTACTGCCCTGCTCCATTTCAGGCAAATTGATGGTCTGTTACTTGGTCCCACCTTTGTCCTTTGTTGGTACATAGGAAAGTCACTGGCTCCTGTGTTGATTCACTACTGTACAATCCACATTTTTTCTGTACTACTCAACCTTTTTTTTAAATTCTTTTCCATTTCTACCTCTTTAGGAAATTTACTCAGAACAAATTAAGTTTTAAAAAAATTAATACAGTCAACATTATCCATAGAAAAACTTGACTTCATTGATCTTTTGACTTCAAAATATTCACCTACTAGTAACAGGTGAAGTTGCCTGCTCTCATCCCATGTTGCTCTTATGACAAAGAGCAAGCACACCTAGCAAACGAACAATAGACCAAATCATACAATAAAATTGTGTTTTATCATTTGGCTTTCGAAAATAGGTCTTAAACATTTCAAGTCACTTCTTTCTAACTTTTTCTAAGTGCTTGATGTACTGTGATAGTTCCATAATCCTCCAATGATCAAAATGCAGTAAATTATGTTTTGATAATGATCTTAAAGGTACAGGATTACATCAGGAAAGCCATTTAGATAAAACTGAGTAGTTAGCTATTTTTTCTAAAAGTAAAATGAAAACACCTCAAAGATAAAATATATGCCCACATTTACTAACACATTTTCCCTTTGTTTGAAATAATGATCTAATCCTAGTGTAATTATAATTTACCAGTATATCAGAGAGTAATATCCCACTGCCAGATTTATTTTTTAAATATTTTCATGAAAGGTAAAAGTTGCTTAGAAGGAATAAACAAAATATAATTTTGGTACTTTCTTGATCTTCTTTGTGTAAATGACTTCAGTGGTTGTAGAAGATCTCGTGGTTATTGAGTCAAACTAGGTAGCGTAGTGTTTAGAATAGGGTTGCAAACCGCAAGGTCAGCAGTTCGAAACTACTAGCCGTTCCGCGGGAGAAAGACGAGGCTTTCTGCTCCTGTAACGATTTACAGCCTCGGAAAGCCTGTACAGGGTCGCTATGAGTCGGAACCGACTCCATGGCACATAACCACAACCACCGTTCTTTTTTTAAAAAATGAAGGTACTGTTTCCACCGCATACCACTGCCCAGCCCAATATTATAATCTATAAACAAACATAAAGCTAAGTGAGATCATGGGCATGGGATAATTTAAAAAAAAAAAAAGGACGATTTTTCTCACAGTAACTAAGATGCTCATTTGATTATGATTATGACAGTTGTGATCCCCATATAATGGCTATGGTCCTAGACATATTATATTACAAGCAGTTTTGTGTCATAGTCTCTGTATTAACATAAGGTAAAATATGCTTCTGACAAAGAAACCCTAATTTTTAAATACCCAGCCTGTGTGTAAGAGTATTAAGTGTAGTGTGAACTCATTACCATATTCATTTCCCATTGTAATGTAATGCAGGAGTTAGGAACTCTGATCTACCTTGTAAGTTCTCCTGAACTTCTAATTCAAATCACATTCTTAGAAAAGTTTCCATTTGGAAGCATTCTGTGTAGCCCAGGGTCATTTTGCCTAAAATATGCTGTCCCTGGAATATTCTCAAGGTTGAAGAGAGGAAAGTAAACCAGTTATTGCTGTTGTTGTTGTTGACTGCCAGTGAAGTCAGTTCAGACTCATAGTGAGCTTGAACCACCAACCTTGCAATTTAAATGGCTTTGCAGTCTGGTGCTTTAACCCACAGAGCCACACCAGGACTCCATGGAGGCTAATAACAAGGGATATATAGGAATGTTTGTGAAGATGTCACAGCACCAGGCAGTTTTTTTTCCATTGTATGCAGGATGGCTATGAGGGAGTCAACTCTACATAACTAACATTAATAGTTGTAGTAGGGAGTATTCTTGGAAAAATTTTTAAAAAGTAAGAGGAAAACTCAGATAAGGAAAATGTACATCATCATGGGGAGATTGAGGAAGACAGGGATAGGAACGAGGTGTCCTGACTGAATATTGAAGAATGAGTTGTTGTCAGAAGGGGAAATTGTAGCTAGTAGGGAAAACACAGGACCACGAATGTCAGCTCGGGAAAGGGATGAAATTTGTGTGGGTATGTAGGAGGTGAAGTTGAAGAAAATGAAACTGAAGCTGAAGAAAATGAAAACAAGTCCATGAGACCCAAAATATGACCTTGAATATATCCCACCTGAATTCAGGGATCATCTGAAGAACCGATTTGATACATTAAACCCTAAAGATCAAAGACCAGAAGAGTTGTGGGATAACATCAAGAACATCATACATGAAGAAAGCAAAAAGTCATTAAGAAGACAAGAAAGAAGGAA
>NW_006408531.1:32196987-32209149 GCF_000296735.1 Chrysochloris asiatica | reverse complement strand
GACAATTGTGATGTTGGGCCAGAATCGGGCAGTGTTTCATTTTGTTGTGCATGTGGTCACTATGAGTGAATACTGACTCAATGGCACCTAACAGCAACAGCATATATGTACACACACACACACCCGTGTGTGTGTGTGTGTATGTGTGTGTGTGTGTGTGTTTATATACGTGTCCTGGTGTGGTGCTGTAGGATAAGCACTGGCCTTTAACCAGAAGGTTGGCATTCAAACCCTCCAGCTGCTCCTCTGAAACTGTGTACAGCATCGCTGAATTGTAACTGTCTCAACAGCATTTAACAACAATACATATGTATGTTTGTGCTGTTCTCTGGTATCCAGATTCTGGCACAAATAGCCAGTAGGAAGAGTATTTGAGGCTCACTCATGCAATAGTTTTAATGAAACTGACAATCAGGCACTCAATAAAGCATTATTCTTTTCTTCTGCCCAATGAATGAATCCCTTATCCCTTTCAACTCTGCATAAATTGTATAGGCAGAATTATTTACCATTTGGAACTGGCAGCAGTAAATTAGCACCAGCTGATTACTAGACTTTTGCCCAGTGAACTTTATGTTCCCCCATTGAATCCGTTTATTATTGCCATTCCTGCTTTGGAACATGACTTCCCTAGAAAGCACTTCTTCATTCAGGCTCTGTGTTGGAAACAGACAACAGCTTGAAGTCAGCAGCTGCTCTTGAACAAAGCAGGTAGAGAGGCAAGAAAGGCTGCTGAATCTATAACAATAAGCACATCATGACATAATTACAGTAACTCTCCAGAGTGACCTGCATACATTCAATGCCATATGGTTATTTTTGGTACTAGAAGCATGTAGCCAGCAGCCATAGCTTAATCTACCTACTTTTCACAGATTTCTGCTAGCATGAAATTGATTTTTTATCCAGAAAATTAACATGAATATTTATTGACAGATGTGAAGACTATATTTGCACAGTCAGCTAAGTGTGCCACTAAATTTCATAAAAATATTTGAATTTTGTTTTACCTGAAATATATGAATTTTTATATGGAAATCTTTATTCTAGTAGTACTTTTATTATATGTAATACATGTCTTTCAACTTCTCTTCTCTCCTTTTTTATTTGTTTATATTTAGACACTTTTTTCAATAGTACATGGAAGGACTGTTCTCTGTGTATTTTAATGTCCTTATTTGACTTTGATCACATTAGTAGAATATGCTATTACTGTAGCCTGCACTGAAAAAAAAACAGAGTGTCAATATGGGTGATACCTGTGGTCTGTCAGGGATTAATAAACAGCCCTGTCTGCCTCTGTTTCTCAAAATAATTCACTTTGGTAAAGTGGACGGTCAGCAAAAAGAAGAAGACTTCTAATGATATGGGTTGGCATGGTGGCCAAACTTGAGAATTCGTCCTTGAGAGTCAAAGGCAAAAGCAATGGCCTGAAGTATAACAGTGTTTGTAAACATGGCTGAGGACTTGCAGTGTTTCGTTTTCTTGTGCGAAGGATTTTCAATGAGTTGGAACAGATTTGATGGTACCTAACAATACTATTTACTGTAGATGAGGAAATTTACTTAATGGATTTCTTGGGATAAGTTTGTGCTTAAGTCGACAAAAATGTTTTCCAGATACATGTAAAAAATTTCATCACTCTTGCTAATATTTTTCATTCAACTCCACTTAGTGATTTTATCTTTGACTTCATTACTATTCTGTGTGTTTGGGGAGTACAATGACCCATCTTGACAAGAAACAAACACCCATATTCCTATTCAGTATATTCTCCTTTATAGTGATCCTATAGGACAAAGTTCAATCTATGTGCTGAGCAAATAATCCAAGAAGCTGGGTTATATGAAGAAAAATGTGCCATCAGGATTGGAGGAAGACTCATTAACAGTCTGTGATATGCAGTTGATACAACCTTGCTTGCTGAAAGCAGACAACTTAAAATATTTACCGATGAAGATCAAAGACCATAGCCTTCAGTATGGATTGCATCTCAATGTAAAGAAGACAAAATCTTCACAACTGGACCAATAAACAACATCCATAGAAATCGAATAAAGATTGACGTTGTCAAAGACTTCATTTTGCTTGTTATCAACCATCAACACTCATGGAAGCAACAGTCAAGAAATCAAATGACATATTCCATTAGGTTGCACAAAACCTCTTTAAAGTGTTGAAGTGCACAGTTGTCAGTTTGAGGTCTAAGGTGTGCCTGATCCAATCCATGATATTTTCAATAACTACATATGCATGCAAATATTGGACAGTGAATAAGGAAAACCATAGAAGAATTGATGCATTTAAGTTAATTGTGTTGGAGGAGAATATTGAAAGTACCATGGGCTGCCAAAAGAACAAATAGATCTATGTTGGAAGAAGTATGGCCAGAGTGCTCTTTGAAAGCTAGGATGGCCAGATTCCTTCTTTCATACTTCTTATATATTGTCAGCAGGGACCAGTCTCTGGAGAAGGATATGTTTGGTAAGGTGGAGGGTCAGAGAAAAAGAGGAAGACCCCCAATGAGATGGATTGGCACAGTGGCAGCATCAATGGGCTCAAACATAGCAACAATTGTGAGGTTGGTCCAGCATCATTCCTTTATACATAGGGACACTATGAGTTGGGCCTACTCCAGGGCACCTAACAACAACAACCTTGAAAATAAAGTACAGGTTCAATGGGTGCAGTCTCACACACAGTCTTTTCGCTCGCCCCTCCTGCCTGGAGCCGTCACCCTGAAAACAGGCCATGAGCACCTGCTGAAGCTGAAGTTGTTTCCATGGCGGCCATGAGGAATGCAGTTTTGGAGCCTTTGGTGGGGGTGTGGGACCAAGGCACCAGCTCCACACACTTTCTGGGTTTCAGTTCAAGAACAGCGGAACCACTTCATCATCATCAAGTAAAAATAAAACAAGAGTTCCCAAGAGAAGGATGGGTGGAGCAAGGCCCTAAGGAAATTCTGCAGTCTGTTTATGAACATATAGAGAAAACGTGTGAGAAACTTCATGAGCTCAATATTGATACTTCCAACATAAAAGCTATCGATGTCAGAAATCAGAGGGAAAACACTGTTGTCTGAGACAAGTTAACTTGATAACCTCTCTACAATACTGTCGTGTGGCTTGAGCTAAGAACCCAGTGTATAGATGACAATCTTAGTAAAAGAATTCAAGGAAAAAATAACTTTGTCAAGCCCAAGACAGGTCTTTCACTTTGTACCTACTTCAGCACAGTGAAACTTCATCAGATTCTTTACAATGTAAGAAAAGTTCAAAATCTGTTGAAGAAAACAGAGGGCTCGTTGAGACCATTGATTCATTGCTTATTTGGAATTTGACAGGAGGAGCCAAAGAATGTGTCCATTGTACAGCTGTCGCAAAGGCAACTCGGACAGTGCTTTTTACCATTCATTCTTTGGAATGGGATAGAGGTCTGTGACTTTTTTGACATTCCAATGGCAATTCTTCTAAATGTCCAGAGTTTTTCTGAAATCTATGGTCTCGTGAAAGCTGGGGCCTTGGAAGGTGTGCCTATATCTGGGTGCTTGGGAGATCAGTGTGCTGCATTACTAGGACAAATGTGCTTTCAGAATGGTCAAACCAAAAACAAGTATGGAGCAGGCTGTTTCTCACTTTGTAAAACATGTCATAAGTGTGTGCTTTCTGAACATGGCTTTCTGACGACAGTGGCTTACTTACTAGGCAAAGACAAGCAGGTCTATTATGCTTTGGAAGGTTCTGCAGCTATAGCTGGTGCTGTTATTCGGTGGCTGAGAGACAACCTTGGAAAAATTAGTATCTCAGAGGAGATTGAAAAATCTGCTAAAGAAGTAGGTACTTCTTATAGCCGCTACTTCATCCCAGCATTTTCAGGGCTATATGCACCTTACTGGGAGCCCAGTGCAAGAGGGATGCTCTGTGGTTTTACTCAGTTCACCAATAAATGTCATATTGCTTTTGCTGCTTTAGAAGCTGTTTGTTTGCAAACTCGAGAGATTTTGGATGCCATGAACCATGATTGTGGAATTCTACTTAGGCATTTGCAGGTAAATTGAGGAATCACCAGCAACAAAATCCTTATGCCAACATTCTGTATATTCCAGTAGCGCAGCCCTCAATGCCTGAGACAATTGCTCTGGGAGCTGTGATGGCAGCAGAAGCTGCAGCAGGAGTCTGCATCTGGAGTCTAGAACCTGAGGATCTGTCGGCAGTTACAATGGAATGGTTTGAATCACTGATCAATGCTGAGGAAAGTGAAATTCATTATTCTACATGGAAGAAGACTATGATGAAGTCAATTGGTTGGGTTATAACTCAGTCTTCTGAAAATGGTATTCCATAAAAAATATCATCTCATGGGTTCCCAAGATGTGAGCATTTCCCATGAGGAGAGGATCCAGCAACTTTGTCCCTTACTGTGATGACACTATTCAGAAACTCTGATTTTATTTATAAGTCATCTGCTACTTGACCCTCCAAGTAGACCTGTGGCTTGAAATAAAGAAAATGCAGCAGAAAGAATGCTATAACTATACAAATAAATAAAGTGTGCAGTTCTCTAATGAGGGACTGGCTTAATTTTGCCATCCCACTGGGCTTTAAATGAGCCATCTAAGAAGCAGGAAATGGGGAACTCACTACCACTGAGAAAAAAGAACCAAGAATGGACTGCATCTCTGGAACCTGAAATCTCTGTGCCCTGAGTCTCCTCAATCCATAAAACAGATCTGTGACAAAGGGGAGTACAAGAAAAGTGGCGAAGGAGCAGTGGCAGCAGATCCAAGTGCATAGTAAAGGACAGTGACCTTCCCAGCCCACAGAGTGAACAAAGCTGAGTGCCTCTGAGCAGGGGGCTCACTTGTAGAATGGGCTGCCTACTGGACCTATCAGGGAAACTAGGCTTGCTGACCCATGGAGCTACAGCTTAGTGTCTTTGGGCCAATGTTTATGGTAGAGTGGCAAACCCTTTAGACATTTATCAACGGTGTTAAAGGACCCTTGTAACATTGCCCAAGCAGATTAGAGACCAATGGGCTGTGTGACAGAGAGGCGGTAAACCAAGAGAGCTGTGCCTACTGATAATGCTAATAAGAGGCTATCTTGATGGAGGAGCTGTGTCCCAAACATTTCTGATGTTGAATTGCAACCTTTTATCTTCACTTAGTGGTGGTGGTGTGCTATGGAGTCAGTTCCGACTCATAGTGCCGCTGCATAGTGTTCCCAAGGCTGTGAATCTTTACAGGAGCAGAAAGTCTCATCTTTCTCCCTTAGAACTGGTTTCTAACTGCTGACCATGAGGTTAGCAACCTGACTCGTAACCACTATGCTACCAGAGCTCCTTATAAACCTCATAATTGTGAATATTGTTTGTGAGTTCTGTGTGGCCAATAAAGTGAAATATGGAACTGAACAGAGGAGTATAGTGTGCCATGAGAAGAACAGTTGGTGTCAGAATTAGTAAAAAAAAAAAAAAAAAAAAAGTTGAAGGATGGAGGCATATCTGATGTCCATGTCATAAAAATTGGCCTTGGTCTGACGTTGAGCTTTATTCCTCTTCCCTCTGGTGAAGTCAAAGGTCACACATCATCCCCAAATTCTTAAAATAGACACCATGCTTGATAAGTAGAGGGTGAGCGAAAATAGGAAAACCCTCAAAAAGATGTATTGACACCTGGGGGGTACGGGGGAAGGATTGCATGGAGGGGATTGTAACCATGGCAATGAGATGATATACGATAGAATGAATGTAAAACTAATGTTATCCCATGTAAACTATCACATAATTCACAATAAAACATTTTTTAAAATAAAGATATATTGACATATTTGGCTGCAACAGCAGGACCGGGCAGTATGTTATCCTAAAAAATGGAATCTTTTTTAGGGACTCACTGCATGACCTTCATTGAGTTATTATCATATCACCTTAGTTGCCATCAAAATGACAGTTTTCTTCCTGGGTTTACCTTTAGTCTTTAAAAACCTTAAAAAAAAAAAAAAAATATATATATATATATATATATATATATATATATATATCACCATATGATCACATAATCTGAGATTTTATATATACCCAAATTATTATAGTGACAAAACAAATCAACTGGAATTTCAAAATGGCACAGTACCTGGCCAAAGGCAGCAACTTTGACAAAAATAGTGGTAGAAGATGTGGGAATCAGAATATAGAGGAAAAAATATTTTGATGATAAACACAAAGTAATTAGATGTTAATATTCCTGACTTAATCCATATTATTGGTATCTTTATATTTAATCTAGTGACTCATTAAGCTTCTAATACCTTGATTTATTGATAAGTGCCATTAAGCCATTTCTGACTCATTTGTTATTGTTGTTAGATGCTGTCGAGTCGGTACCAACTCATAGCAATGCTATGCACAGCAGAAGGAAACACAGTGACCCTGATACAGGGTTTCTGAGGAGTGGCTGGTAGGTTTCAGTCAGAGACCTTATGGTTCAAAGTCCAGTGCTTATTCTACAGTACCATACTAGGAGATTCTAAGTTTTTAATTCATAATGAAATATTTCATTATATGAATTTTTTTTCATATTGCTGTTGTAAGGACACTATGTGTCTTTGTAACAGATAGAACTCTCCTGAATGAGCATCATAAAGACCATTTAATACTTACTCTACATTAACAATGCTTGTATGTACTCCAGAAGAAATCAATGCAGGATTCCAGGCCCACATAATAAATACAGGTTATTGGGCCTCTGGTCTTTGTTTGGAAGGGAGCTCTGGTGGTATTGAGGTTAAGCTCTCAGATGCTCACCCACAGGTTGGCATTTCTAACCCACCAACTTCTCTGTGGGAGAAAGATGTGGCAATCTCCTTCTGTAAAGATTTCTGCCTTAGAAACCCTGTAGGGCTGTTCTACCATGTTCTACAGGCTCTCTGTGTATTAGCATCATCTTGAGGGCAGTGGTTTGGTTTGGTTTTGGTCTTTATTTATAACACTTCAGCCTATTTCTCCTATCTACTTTGGATTTCCCCCTCACCCCAGATGACTAAACTTTATTGTTCTTCTAAAGATGACAGATAATAATATTTCTGTTTTATACTAAAAAAAAAGTCAGTAAAAGATATATTTCCTAAAACCTTTTCCTCTACAGAAACTTTGGCCTTCCATTAGTCCTGTCCTTAAATTTCCTTCTGTATCTTATATGCATATATGAGTGCTCCCTGGTCTTGGAACCCATTTCTGCATCTGGTCTAACAAAATGAGCTAGCACTGGTGTGTATTTGTCTTATGCTCAGCAGTCTTAGTATGGTAGAGTTGTGCCATCTCTGACTTGATTAAAAGTACACCTGTGCCCAAACAGGTGATGAGACTTAGAGAGAATACACAGAGACAGATGGATTAAGACTGCCATAATTGGTGTTTCACTCGATTATAATTTTTTCCAGGCTCCAGGTGATTTCTATTTTTTTTTTATAGCATCACTCATCTCAGAGAGTCCCAGTGGACTTTGCAACAGAGGTGAGAGCTGCAGCTTGGTTTTTGTCTTGGCCAGTTTGCAGTGTGGGCACTTCAGAGAGTTGTGCTATGGAAAAGCAATTAGCTTCTTGAGTCAGGGGTGCCATTTAGAATATCTAAGCTACTGTGTTTCATCATGAAATTGACCTTTTTAATTTTTTATGTTGGAAATTTCCACTAAAAGTGTTAGCATAAAAAAAGTACAGCTCCAGGGAAAATATGAAAAGCATGAGAAGCAGTCATGAAAGGCTGTTACCCTGGAGGAAAGTTGCAATCAGCTCTACTTGGATATAATAAATAGTGTCGTGAAGTACCCTGTGCTTAATTTTTAAATAATTGGTATCATTAAGTAACATAACAATAGCACAGCTACACCAGTTTGGTGTAAGGAGTAGGCAGGCAGTGTATCTTAGATTTACAGCCAACTCATTCTTGCAAGATAATTGCTTTGCTCTCTAGAAAAGAGGTCATTTTCTCATTACCTTTGACTGTCATTCCTAGGCTGTATCATCATAACATGATTGTAATTTATGTACTCTATTTTTCAAATCTGTATCAAATTTGCCATTTTAATTTCAGTGGTCAACTCCAGTGTCTTCATAGAAAAAAGAAGATCCTTGCCAAAAGAAAATAGCAGGCAAATGATTTAGGACTAGAAGAATGGCCATAGGCAATCGTAATATTCATCCACCTAGTCCATAGTTTGGGAGCATGGTAGTTCTGTAGAATATATATTCTGGACTGTGAACCACAGGTTGGCAGGGTAAGCCCACCAGCCACAGTTCTTACAAAGATTTATAGCCTTGGAAATCCTATATAGGTTTGCTATGAGAGGGCACTTAACAACAAGAAGTCCATAGTTCAGTTGTTGACAGTTTTTAACACAAAAGGTTTTCTGAAAGTGTGTAGGCTACTTTTGAGGAATAAACTTTATTTTCTCACAGCTCTGGAAATTTAAATCAGGGTCTTGGCACTGTCAATTCTTTCTTAGGGATTTGAGAGAGGAAATGTTCTGTTATTGTCTCCTAATTTCTATTGGTTGCCAGCAATTCTTGGCATTCGGATATACATATTTGCCTTCATTGTTACTTGACCTCTATCTTTGTCCTATGTGTGACTCTCTTGACTTATCATTCTCTTTCATAAAATGTGACTCAGAAGGGATTAGAATTAGAACCCACCCTGTTCCAGTAATATTCTGTTAATTGAACAAATAAAACCACTTACAAATAAAAGAAAGAAAGCCCTATTTCTCCAAATGAGTTTACACAGATCAGTGCAGGGATTGGAAGTTTAACATATCTTTGTGAGTGGCACAATTCAGTTTGTAACAGGCAGTGTGGAATAACCATGGAGAGGTAAGTTCCCTGTGTTTCAGTCCTAGCAACTCCACTTACTAGCTGTTTACCGTTGGTCAAAATATTTACATTTTCTGTACTTTAACTTGCCTATCTGTAAACTGGGAATAAGGAGCTCTGGTAACATAGTGGTTATGAGTTGGGTTACTAACCTCAAGGTCAGCTGTTCATAACTACCAGTGGTTATGTGGGAGACAGATGAGGCTTTCTGATCCTGTAAAGATTTACAACCTCACAAACCCTATCCAGGGTTGCTATAAGTCAGAACCGACTCCATGGCATACAACCACCACCACCACCAAAATGAGAAGGCATTTTGATGACATCCTATTCACTCTGTTGGTGAAAAGGAAACTCCCCCACCTGAAATAGTATTTGATGGTCAAACACATGACACCTGACAGTGGACAGATGAAGTTAAGAACAGTTAATTAATCATGTTTACTCAGAACTCAGGGGAGCAGGATCCTGCATGCTTTCCAGGTCCACACAGCTGTTGTACTCAGGAGAAGAGTGAAATAGCAGAAACTGGAGAAGGCAGGTTCTGTAGTAACCAGAGGGTGGGGTGATCCCTTGTTCCCATGAGAAGATGTGATTTATTTGTTTGAATAGTTTCCCAGACTGGCAGGGAGTAAAACCCAGCAGGTTGAGTACCAGCTGGGATATAGCTCATCCGCTGACAGGAGGACTAGCTGGATGGAGAAGCAATGCAGGGAAACTCACAACTCAGTCTTTTGGGAGCACTATGAGTCTCCCTGCTGAAGTGGGTTAAGTGTTGGGCTGTTAACCACAAGGTTGGCAGTTCACACTGCCAGCCACTCTATAGGGGTAAAGATTTACATTCTTGGAAAAGCTATGGAACAGTTCTACTCTGCTCTGTAGGGTCACGATGGCAGTGGGTGAGTGGGGTGGTGGTGAGGCTCCAAGATGGTGAGTTTAGGTCTTACAAAACACAATGCAACCTATTTATGTGCAGTTGATTAACAATCTCTCCTAAAGCTTAGTGGCATCAAGTAGTAATTTATTAATTATTTTTTATGGTCATGTGGTTTACCTGGGCTCTCAGCTAGGTAGTCCTAGCTTGGAGAACTCAGTCGGATAGAGACTAGACCAAAGACCAGAGTGATCTGGAATGAGCATCCAAGCTGGCTCACTCACATTGCAGGCAAGTGATGCTAGGTGCCACTGGGAGCTCAACTGGGATGCAAACCAGAATGCCTGTGTGTGCCTTCTCTGTGTGCTTTGGCTGTCTCCTAGCATATCAGCTTAGTTTTGAGAGGGAAAGCATTCTAGGAAGGTACCTTCAAAAAAAAACTAAGAAGAAGCTGCAAAACTTGGATAACTTAACCGTGGAAGTCTCAGACTCAAGGGGAAGGGAATTATGCTCTACATACAGATATGTAAATTGCAAGATTACACTGTAGCAAAGCTTGTTGTTGTTAAGTGCCGTCGAGTCAATTCTGACCCATAGCGATCTATAGGGTTTCCAAGGAGCAGCTGCTGAGCTTGAACCACCATCATTACAGTCTTCTTTGGAAAATAAAATCTGCCATAGGTTAACAATTAAAGTATCTATGAAGTGCCATCGAGTCGGTACTGACTCATAGCAACCCTATGCACAACAGAACAAAACACTGCCCGGTCCTGGACCAACCTCACTATTGCCGCACTTGAGCCCACTGATGCTGCCACTTTGCCAATCTAGCTTGCTGGGGGTCTTCCTCTTTTTCTCTATTTGCTGCACAAGTTAGTATTACTAGTCAATTATTTAGACAGTGCCTGGCATTTTTTGAGTATTCAATAAATGTTAGATATTGTCCTCCATGACATGCAATATTTTGCACAATATCCTTCAATATGGATTGCACTTCATTTTAAAGAAAATGAATATCTTCACAACTATACCCTTAAATGACATGATAAATGGAGAAAATATTAAAGTTGTCAAAGACTTCATTTTGCTTGGATTCACAATCAACACTCATGGAAACAGCAGTCAAGAGGTCAAAGCCATATTGCATTAGGCAAATCTACTACACAAGAAACCTTTAAAGTTTTAAAGAGCAAAACTATTAGTTTGAGGACCCAAGACATTGTATTTTCCATCATCTCTATGCATGTGAAAGTTGGACAATGAACAAGGAAGTCTAGAAAATAATTGGTGCATTTGAATGATGGTGTTGGAGAAGCATATTGAAAGTCTCATGGACTGCCAGAACAACACAAAAATCTGTCTTGGAAGAAGTACAACCAGAATGTTCCTTAGAAGCGAGGATGGTGAGACTTTCTCTCTCATTCTTTGGACATGTTGTTGGGGGAGGGATCAGTGCTTGGTAAAATGGAGGGTCAGCGGAAACAAGGAAGCCCCCAGCCCCAAGCAAGATGGATTGACATAGTGGCAGCAACAATGAGTTCAAACATTCCAATTCTGAGGATGGCACAGGACCTGTGTTTTTCCTGTTATACATAGGATCTCTATGAATAGGCACCTGACAACAACAGTAGAAATAACCTTGGTAAAAAAAAATTAAAAAAAAAGAGCTCAATTCAGCAGGCAGAATCTTATTCCTATGTCCTAAAATATTTTCAAAACAATAAGAAAGATAAAATATCATAGAATTATTTTTATCAGTATTGTTTATCTATAGGCCAAATGGAGGGAAACATAATTTTCATTTTATTTTTCTTGCCATGTGCCATTTAATAAGACTCAAAATCTAGAAGAATTCTTTTTTCATAGCAAATACTAAAAGAAATATGTGTACATGTAGAGGATTTTTAATTTCTCATTTTGATGACTTTCAGCACCCCTCATTACTAATATTCAGAATACCCTCTTTTTACTTTTTAAATGAGTGACTCGCCATTGTTCTGCAGAAGAACATCATAGGAATTAGATAACAAGTCAGGCAAAATCATGGAAGTCACAAGGAAATAACCCATGCATTAAATATTTCAATAGACTCTCACCAAGATGTGGGAAAGAACATTTAAAAATACACTTCCCTCTGAATTGATTAGTAAAAGTATTACTTCTGTTCTCCCAGAATCTCATTAATAAAAATACAGGGTGTTGAGTTACATCAGTAACTCTCTTCCAAAAGCAAGAGATTCATCCTAATTGAGAAGTTAGTTTATCATTACAGAATAAAGGACTGTATGTCAAAAACAAACTGTAGCCAATTGTGCATGTCAGATAACTCTTTGAAAATGAATAACAATATTTTTACCCAAAACCAACACTGCCTTTGAGTTGATTCTGACTCATAGCAATCTTACAGGACCGAGTAGAACT
>NW_006408531.1:32191344-32196317 GCF_000296735.1 Chrysochloris asiatica | reverse complement strand
GGATATCATATTTGGTAAAGTGGAAGGCTGGAGAAAAAGAGGAAGACCCCCAACAAGATGGACTGGCACAGTGGCAGCAGTGATGGGCTCAGGTATAGCAATGATTGTGAGGTTCGCCAGGACTGGGCAGTGTTTCGTACTGTTGTATAGAGGGTTGCTATGGTCAGTACCGACTCGATGGCACCTAACAACCACAACCAACAACAGCATTACCTATTATGCTGATTTAATAGTACCTTCTGAAGGAAAAAGAAATATGACAATAAATGTAAAGCAACTTTTCTTTTTCTAATCAACAATAATGTATGTTCACATACGTCATTCTTCTTTGTGTCATTACTAGAATTGAGTTATTGATATTCTTTATATTGAGAATCTAGAAGCTCTTTGGAATTGCCTTTAGCCATGGTTAGCTCTTCCATCAGGACGTATTATTTAGCATTTTAAAAAATATATCTTATTGGGATTTTCATATGCTCAATAGAATATAACTTAATTAGACAGTTTTACAAACTTTGTTGTTGTTAAGTGCCAACTCAAAGTGACCCTGTATATAATTTCCAAGGAGCAACTAGTGGGTTTGAACCACCGACCTATTGATAGTTGTTGTTGTTGTTGTTGTTAAATGCCGTCAAGTCGGTTCTGACTCATAGCAATCCTGTGTAGGGTTTCCAAGACAACCAGACTTTGTGGTTCAAACCAACCTTGTGGCCCAGTATGGTCCACTTTATCCTACAGTACCACACCAACAGCACCACACCAGGACTGCCATACAGCTTAGAATGCTTTATAATGGATTAGCTCTGTCCCTCCATCCAGGGTTGAGCTAGTGATTCATGCTGACCTCTGGCTTCACAGTGAACCCACAGAGGAGAAAGAATGAGTGAAGGAGGATCAATGACCTTGGGGATACAATTTGAATCCTTTGCACTTTAAAAACATTTTTCCTGAGACAATGGGTTAAAGCTGGGTTATGTTTTACTGAGTTGTTGATATTAAATGCCATCGAGTTGGTTCCGACCCATAGCGACCCTGTACAGGGCTTCCAAGGCTGTAAATCTTTACAGGAGCAGAAAGCCTCATCTTTCTCCTGCAGAGCAGCTGGTAGTTTCGAACTGCTGACCTTCAGGTTCACAGTCCAATTTATAACCACTACGGTACCAGAGCTACATAAAATGAAATTACTGCTATGTATACATATTTGTTTATATATCAAATGTAAATGATCAGAATGATATAAAATACGAAAATCAGACCCAGGAAGCATTCTGAACTACTTTAGAATCATTTTTTGAATATTTAATATTTATCTTCAGTAAGAATAAATATATCATCATTTGAATTTAAGAAGTATCAGCCTTATAAATCATAGATATGAAATTTCAACTTGTTGAAGTATGACATATTTGCACTTAACTGCATAAGAATAGACAACAAAAATACCTTTCATGTTGATTTGAATGATTAATAAGCATTACAAATTGTCTTCATGAATTCCATATCTGGCTAACATAAACAGCCAGCAATTTCTTGCCAATATCATTTTCATTTTCTTTCACAATGGGGCTTCTTTAGATACATTACTGGCTTAAACAAAGTGTCAGAAAAAGGCAGTATGTAGCCAAGAAAATGGGCAGAAGGAGAAAAATAAGGTAGGCTCATTCATGATGCTTATTCCCAACTTTCATAATCATCATTCCCCACCCCCCATCTTGATGCAGCTACTGTCCATCTCCCATTCATGAGCAATGCTTGTTAGATTTCTGAGAGCATTAAAATGTAAAATTTCAAAAAATTAAACTAATAGTACGAGTGTCCTGATGTTGTTGTTTAGTGCCGTCGAGTCGGTTCTGACCCAAAGCGACCCTGTACAGGGTTTCCAAGGCTGTAAATCTTTACGGGAGCAGAACACCTCATCTTTCTCCCACAGAGCGGCTGGTAGTTTCGAACTGCTGGTCTTAAGGTTCGCAGCCCGATTCGTAACCACTACGCTACCAGAGCTCCTTACAAGTGTCCTGATATTGGGCATTATATCTCTATGACCTAAAGATAGTCAGAATCTCTTTAGTCATTAAAAATGCAGATACAACATTAAATAAAGTGAAATTATTTCACTGCTAAGTGGATAATGTTCCAAATAGAATCTATCCCTTAAATGTATGGTTTCATAAACTTAAACTTGGCTCACTGTTTTACTTACATGATAACATTTTTATTTAAAAACAAATTAAAAATAAGCTCTGTGGGCTTAGAAGTCATCTTGAGCTCATGTGCTGTATAGAGCAAATGTTCCATGCAAGAAAAGGACCATTACTACTTGTTTCGCTCATTCTACTGGGTGTATTTAAATTCAGATTCAGCCAGAACTGTGTCTGTCAGTAAAGCTTTAAGCATTTCACAAATGTATCGTCACCAAAAGATTGTAATTCTGGAACAAACCAATGATCCTACCTCTGACTGGATTAGCTCTGGTTTACTATGGGAATCTTCAGATGTGAGCATGATGTGCCCTCCAAAAATGTCTTACACACCTAAGAAAATCAGTAAAATTTTTGAACATGAGCACTGATTACCATTAAGATCCTTTTCTTACATGAACAACTTTGGAAATGGTTTACATATGATGACTTTGTGATGTAGAGAATTCTGATATTGTGTTGGGTTTTCTATTCTACACATTTTTTTTTTTTTTACATTCTGTAATGACCACATTAATTTAACTGTACTTTATTCTGTGGTATTGAAAACAAGGGGGAGGGAGAGAAACGCAAAAGGATGGTATGAACTAAAAACTGGTAGCTGTGATAAGTGTGGGAAATGATCATTAGTCCCAGGAAGGAGCCTATAGGAGCTCTGACATATCTGTTACGGGATAAGCTATCTTCTCGGAATACAAATGTGAATACAAATTGAGAGCCTGACAAGAAGCATAAAACTCACTGATTCTTCCTTCTGCTAATTTGTGGGTGAATCTGGAATATATCAGAGGAAATCTGAAATACATGTTTACTAAATTCAAAGTCATATTGGAAATAAAAGAACTTTGACATTACAAATTGCTAGCTCTATACTTGATAGTTATATCTGTAGGCAAAAACTGAAAGAAAAAAAAAAAAGAAAGAAAGAACTCACAGTATACATGGTGGTAAAGAGCAACATTTGCTTTTCTGGACAATGATTGAATATATGAAAATGGGGGATAATTTTGTACAGATAATGAGGATACAGCAAAGTTCATGTCATGAAGCCAAAGTGCATGTGTGCTTAAGAGGCTCACTAGAGCAATGAAGGTATTTTAACATTTGAAAGAGAAAAATGTTCCCTCTTCCAGAAGAAGTAAAACCAATTACAAATGAAGAAGACAATTGTCATCTTCATTCAAACATTCATTGAAACAATTCTATTTAGGAGACAGTGTGCTAGAGAGCTCATAGAAATAGTAAAATAAATTTTAGGGAAACTGCAGAAAGGAGAGATAAAAAGCACTGATCACAAATATTGTGACAATAATATTTATGTTCTAATTCATAGAAATTAAATAAGCAATATAAATTGAAAACTCAATATAGGATTACCTTGGTATAGCCAAGACTGAACTGATTTATGGCAAGTGAATAGATATGGAAGACTAACCTGTTTAAATGATAAATCAAAATGAAGTATGATAATATGTCAAGAATATATGTGTGAACAGAAAAACACAAAATAAATAAATGGGACTTAATAAAAATAAACTTTTTTTCATCAAAAGATTTTACCAAAAAAAGGTAAAAAACAGCTATCAACTGGGAGGATAATATTTTGGAAATCATATCTTATATAAGATTATAATAACCAAATAAATATAAAATTTCAATCTCTCTGTCCGGTATATTCTCAACAAAAACAAAATTAAAATAAATTAAGACATATAGAATATGCATATGTATGTATGTGTGTGTATACGAGGGAGCTTTAAAAAATGTGTGGAAAGATTCTGGTGTTTTTTTTTGTTTTTTTTCCCACAAAATTTTGAAGACACTCCTTATGTTTATTTATATAGGTAGTCCCTAACCTAATGATGTATTCAACTTACAACAAACTGCCATTCTCTGTAATTTGAAATAAAAGAAACTGTTTTGTTTTTGTATATCCTATCATTACTGCATAAGGAGCTCTGGTAGCGTAGTGGTTACGAATCGGGCTGCGGACCTCAAGGTCAGCAGTTCGAAACTACCAGCTATTCTGTGGAAGAAAGATGAGGCTTTCTGCTCCTGTAAAGATTTACAGCCTCGGAAACCCTGT
Source organism: Chrysochloris asiatica (assembly GCF_000296735.1). NCBI lineage: Eukaryota > Metazoa > Chordata > Mammalia > Afrosoricida > Chrysochloridae > Chrysochloris > Chrysochloris asiatica. Next base: position 32,192,033 of record NW_006408531.1, on the reverse strand, counting down.
ACAGGGTCGCTATGAATCAGAACTGACTCCATGGCACATAACAACAACATTGTCATCATTATTGCTTACTAGGTTGCAGTGCATCATTTACTAATGTTATCATTCTCAGTTGTTCACTTGCAGATGTTCAGTGTAATGATTTATAAAGAAACTTACTATAAAAAATGAAAACTTACTATAGAAAATGAAAACTAAAGAGAAATTAGATATTTAACATGTCATTACTGACTTGTCGTGGAGTCATGTAAACAGAACTCCATCACAAGTTGGGATCTACCTATATACAAGAGTGCTGGTGTGGCTCTGTAAGGTAATGCACTGGACCACAAGGTTGGTTTGAACCACAAGGTCAATGGTTCAAACTCCCTGGCCATTCCTTGGAATGTGAGTCAGGGTCAATGTGAGTCAGAACCGACTCGATGGCACTTTAAAACAACAACCTATATATTGGTCTTGTTGTGGTTAGGTGCCATCAAGTCGGTACCAACTCATAACAGCCTTATGCACAGCAGAACAAAACACTGCCCGATCCTGGGCCAACCTCACTATACTGTTCCCATGCTTGAGTCCATTGATGCTGCCACTTGGCCAATCCATCTCGCTGGGGGTCTTCTTCTTTTTCTCTAACCCTCTTCCCTACCAAACATGATGTCCTTCTCCAGTGACTGGTCCCTCCTGACAATATGTCC
>NW_006408531.1:32185367-32190724 GCF_000296735.1 Chrysochloris asiatica | reverse complement strand
GACCTTGCGGTTCACAGCCCGATTCGTAACCACTAGTGAACATCATTTGATTGAGAACAAAAAAAAAAAAAAAGGAGTTTAAGAGAATGAGAGAAATGCCCAACAATGGAAATATACTATAATCTTCCTAGTTAGGTGGTTAGATTCTCTTAATGCAGACTGTGAAAAAAATATCTTAATTCTGAGAGACTTGTATTATACAGACAGCTGCTTTGATTTACATCCTGATAGAACCAGAGACTCTAATACATTCTCTACTTACCTTCCTGATGATTACACCTTTCAGCAGGAAGAGGAAACTATTATCTGCACTTAATTCTGACCACCCAAGAAGAACCAATTAGCAGTAAAATGGAAGCCTGGACACTTTCTGTGAATGTGATAATATCTTACAGTTTATAATAGCCATGGAAAGAAATGCTTAATTAAATCACAAATATGTCATGTGCTTTTAATAATGTTTCTGCTGAAAGATAGATATACTCCAATAGTCAAAATCTCTTAAAAGAAATATGGCTCAGAAATACACCACAGATTCCTCAGAACAAAACCTTGATCATACAGAGACAAACACGACAAGTAATACTAGGAAGAGTTAACAAAGTAGATGAGTCAATCTGGACACAGAGTCCTCTGATGAGCTCACATTGAAAAAAAATACACATAAAAAACTGGTTATTTCACATATTAAATAGAGTAAACTGAAGGCTGTGAAAATAATTTTAAAAAAGCATTACAAGTAAGAGAGGAATAATCTATGAAGATAATTGATGAAATGATACCAGATGACACTGAAAGTGCAGTAATTCCTGGTTGCTATCTTGTTCTTTGAGTACTGGTGTGGTGCTATAGTGTAAGCACTGGACCACAAGATAATGTGAACTGCAATGTTGGTGGTTCAAACTCACCAGTTACTTCTCAGAAACCCTATAAAGGGTCGATATAAGTCAGAACTGACTTGACGGCACTCAATAACAACAGCAGTCTTGTTGTTGGAGTTCTGGTGTGGCATTGTAGGATAAGCACTAGACTACAAAAGATCACATTGAACTTCAAGGTCAGGGGTGCGAAATCACCAGTCACTCCTCAGAAATCCTATAAAGGGTAACAATGAGTTGGAATCGACTTGATGGCACTTATCAACAACAATAACATCTTGTTCTTATCATTTTCATGACAAATTGGTGTGGGTAGAGAGAACATTGGCAAGCAGGGACTGAAACTAAGAAGAAGAAACAATACCAAGTAATGTGATGTGAATTCATGTGTCTTTTTTTAGTAAAAATTGCATCGTACATTTTTGGAAAGTTTGTGAATAAGATGGCTGAGATAGTATCAATAACACTTGGAGAGTTACAATAGTGTGGTGATGGTGGTGCTTATGTGCTGTGGTGTTGGTGCTGACTCATAGAGACCCTGGATTGGGTTTTCAAGGAGTGGCTGGTGAGCTTGAACTGCTGACTTTGTGATTCAAACTGACCTTGCAGTCCAGCACATTAACCTGCAGCCCAGACACAAGCAAATTATATTTGATTTTCAAAAGCTGTAAAAATAAGATTTTTGAGGTGAGGAAAGAAGAGGCAGAGAGACTTTATACAGAGAACCACAGTAAATCATGAAACATAGAACCCTGAACACCTAATGTAGATGCTGATCACTTTTGTTGTCCCTGTTAGGTGCATAACAGAACATGGTCACAATTGTTGTCATGTTTGAGCCCACTGTTTCAGCCACTGTGTTAATCCATCACTTTGGGAATCTTCCTCTTTTTTGATGACCCTCTACTTGCCAAGGATGATGTCCTTCTCCAAGGACTAGTTCCTCCTGATAACATGTCCAGTGTATGTGACACAAAGTATCATCATCCTCACTTCCAAGGAACATTATGGCTGCACTTCTTCCAAGATATATTTGTCTAACTTTTATAAAGAAACAATAAACATGGGAGGAACAATAACCAGTGTGATGAATGATGGAGTGAACATTCAAACTAATAATAATAGTTTACATTACGGAGTGCTTATTATCTGCCAAGCGCTACAATACCTCACAACAGTCCTATAAGGGTGAAGTTACGACCCCTGTTATATAGATAAGGAATTTGAGACTCAGCAAGTTTAAATTCCTTATATTTGGTCATAGATATATAAAGTAGAAGTGCAATATTCAAATCCAATAAATGTGTCATCTTCATCTCTACAATAAACTGACATAAAGTTTGGTTCCTATATAAGAAAACCTGGAAGAACAGACTGAAATACAGTACAGGGTAGGATGTGTATGTTTTAATAGTGATCACAACAAAGCCTTTGAGTCAACAATGTGTTTAAGTTTTCATACAAAGACAAAACAAGCTAAAGTTGTATCAAAAGATTTAAGAATTCCCAACAATTGGAGGTGGCTAGATAGCATATTTTAGGTGAAATAGTAGTAAATGGAAATGTATCCATAAAATGAAGATGTGGGAGAGGTTTTAGAACCTGCTTGTCTTAAAACACAGTAGCTTTGAATAGAGTAAACTCAGAAGGTTATGATGTTGCTGTTGTCAGTTCATTCCAACTCATAGCAACCCTAGGCACAATAGAACAAGATGCTGCCCTACCTTGTGTCATTTTACAAGTCGTATGTTTGAGCTCGTTGGTGCTGTCATTGTGTCAGTGCATTTCCTGGGAGTCTTTACCAAGCATGATGTCCTTCTCCAGAAACTGGACCCTCCTGATAACATGTATAAAATATGGAAGACAAATTCCCACCATCCATGTATCCATGGAGCATTCTTTCTTCATGTCTTCCAGATTTGTTTATTCTTTTGGAAATCCATGTTACTTTCAGTATTCTTCACCGACACCATAATTCAAATACATAGATTCTTCTATGGTCTTCCTTATGTATTTTCTAGCATGCATTGAGGCTATTGAAAATGCCATGGCTTGGGTCAGGAGCACCGTAGTCTTCAAAGTCACATCTTTTCTCTTTAACACCTTCAAAGAAGTCTTGTGGAGCAGATTTGCCTAATGCAATGCATCATTTTATTTCTTGACTGCTGCTTCCATGAGTGTTGATTTTGCATTAAAGCAAATTGAAGTCTTTTGACAACTTCAACCTATTCTCCATTTATCATGATGTGATTTATTGGTCCAGTTGTGAGAATTTTCTTTATATTGATGTGCAATCCATACTGAAGACTGTAGTCTTTCATCTTTACCAGTAAGTATTTCAAGTCGTCTTTGCTTCCAGCGAGCAAGGTTGTGTCATCTACATATTGCAGATTGTTAATGAGTCTTCTTTCAATACTAATGCCACATTCTTCATGTAATCCAGTTTCTCAGATTGTTTGTTTAGCATGTATATTGACTGAGTGGGTGAAAAGATACAACCCTGATCCACACCTTTCCTGATTTTGAACTATTCAGTATCCCTTTGTTCTGTTCTTGGTCTGTGTACAGATTCCTCTTGAGCACAATTAAGTTTCTTAGCATGCCTATTCTTCACAATGTTATCCATAATTGTAATGGTCCACATAGACTAATGCCTTTGTATAGTCTGTAAAGCTTGAGTAAACATCTTTCAGGTATTCTCTAGTTTCAGCCAAGATCCATCTGTTGTCAGCAATAATATCCCTTATTTCATGTCCTCATCTGGTAACCTGTCAGAGATGCTATTTTTGTTGTCATTGTTAAGTGCCAGCAACTCATAGCAACCCTGTAAAGGGTTTCCAAGGAGCAGCTGGTGAGCTTGAATGGGTGACCTTGTCGTTCAAACCGACTTTGCAGTCTTGTGCATTTGCCCACAGCACAACACCAGGATTCCAGAGATGCTATAACAAGATGGTTAAATGACCTTGAGTAGTTTATAACTCTAAGAAGCCTATTTGCTCATCTGGCAACTTTAAAATTGGCTTGGACAAGGTCTGGCTGTTCCTGAAATCCAGCTGCATCATCCTTTAGACAATTTCCTGAATGTGTCTTTTCTGCCGATGTAATTTCTTCCCTGTGGAATATATGCCTGATACTGTGTTAACTTTTTAGATGTCTGCTTTGTGAAACCCTTCCTCTATTGATATAATGGCTGTAACCTCAAGAGATTGATTTGTAATCTCTATAAATACTGAAGCTGAGTGACTAAAATAAGATCAAGTCTTTTGGTTTTCTTTCAAAACAGATGAGTGTTGTGAATAGAGCCATAAGCACAGTGGTGAGTTACTCAACCAAAGGTAGCTACTTGGTTGATAAATCAATTTGCAGGAGTATGTTAAATGATTAATGAATCTGTCATATCAAGCAGGACACTTGCTAATTGTTTTCAAGGTTCCAATAAATGTAATAACAATTAATTGCACCTGCTATAATCCAATTCATGCTTGGAGCTGACGTGGAAGTGAAACTTTAATTTTTCACTGGTGAAAAGCCTTTTGTCTATTCTTGGGCTTTCTCTACACCTGCTTGATATAGGAAAACAATATTTATGCAAGAAAGAAACCTGCTTATGAATGGCCATAAATTTAAAGTCCGTGCAGCTCTTGCTACAGACAAAGGTAAGAGAAGAAGTTCTGTAAGCTGCCTAGAGAAGAAAGTAGTATACTTAGAAATCTAATTCTCATCTGAGTATAGTATATTGTGGTTCCCTGAGGCAGACTTTGATATCATGAAAGCAATTTCTGGCAGATTGGAAAGGTAATTCCCTACTGGGTTGCCATCATCTGACAGGAGATCAGAGTGGAGGTCCCACTCTCTGGGGGCTGGCAGCTTCATGAAGCAGATGGGAGCTGACAGGCTATTTCCAAGAAAAGGAGATTCGGAAGCAGTATGCCTGACTGAGTAATGGGAAGTTCCTCATTTAAACGGGATAACCAGAGTCCAGCGATGGCAGACAGCATTTATTCATGGCCAATGATAAGACTGAGTCTTTCAGAGAATACTGAGCACCTGGGCTACAAAATTCACAGGTCAGTTTAATTCTACTACTGCCATTCACTCCATGTAAATGCTGTACAAAATTAACTTCACTCAGTGATCCCGGGTGACTCTGAATCCTTTGAACTCTCTGGAGGACATTTTCTATTTTCTCTCCTTCTGCCCAGATCACACTTGCTAATTTTCCCAACTTGTAGCTGCCAAGGATGACAATCACTCGTAGAAATCCATACTTCAGAGCAAGGTAAGACAGGGCTTGAAGGGGTGTCAAGATATCAAGTTATGCCACCCTAATCATGGGTGACCCAGGCTATGGTGTTTTCAATAGCCTCATATGGATGCGAAAGCTAGTGAATAAGGAAGATCGTAGAAGAATTGATGCCTTTGAGTTGTGGTGTTGGAGGAGAATACTGAAAGTGCCATGGACTGCCAAAAGAACCAATA
>NW_006408531.1:32157313-32185162 GCF_000296735.1 Chrysochloris asiatica | reverse complement strand
AGGATCGGACATTGTTTCGTTCTGCTGTGCATGGGGTCACTAATGAGTCAGTTCCGACTCGATGGCACCTGACAACAACAATCATGGGTGCTTGACCACCTCATTTGAGGAAGTGGATGGGACAGGAGAAGGAAGGTTAAAGGACTTCTCTGGCACCTAATTGCCCAATCTCATTTGGTTTTCCTGTGGTCATGACCCCTTCTTCCCACTGCACTGTTAGAACTGGAGGATCAGCCTTGAACTTCAGTGCCCCACCATTGCCACAAACTTCCCTTAATCACTCCATAGGCATATCTAGGAGTTGTGGTATGGCACTGTGGTTTAATGCACTGGTCTGTAATCTCAGTTCGGACTGAAAAGTCAGAAGTTCAAGCTCACCAGCTGCTCCTAAACCCTATACTGTGTCCCTATGAGTCAAAATCAACTTGACAGCACTTAGCAACAACAACAATAGGCTTATGTAGGGAGAATTCAGGTTTAAGGTCAAGATGGTGACCCTTCTCAAACCAGTTTGGCTTTGCCACCATAGACTAAACCCATCCAGTGCAGCCAGCAACATCATCAGATGAGGGCCACAGAGATGCATGAACAGAGAACATTAAGGATCCCAATGTTAAGTCCTGGTTGCTGTTGCAGACAATGAACTGTCACATCAACCCTACCCCTTGACATTACTTCTGCCAGATTCCACAAAACTGCCACTTTATTTCTTCTTCCTTTCTCAATAGCTGACTCTGTTCTCCATCCCTTCCCTTCAAACACACAAACCAGATGAAAAAAAGTAGCATCTAGGTTTGGACTAAAACATTCAGTGTTCCCATGTTTTGTTCAAAAAACTGCTTCTTGGTCCAGGTACATATTCCTCATGAGCACAATTAAGTGTTCTGGAATACTCATACTTCGCAATGTTGTCCATAGCTTGTCATGATCCACACAATCGAAAGTCTTTGCGTAGTCAATAAAACACAAGTAAACATCTTTCTGATATTCTCTACTTTCGGCCAAGATCCATCGGACACCAACAATGATATCCCTCGTTCCACGTCCTCTTCTGAATCCGGCTTGAACCTCTGGAAGTTCTCTGTCGATATATGCTTGCAGCCATTTTTGTATTGCTTTTAGTAAAACTTTACTTGCATGGATATCAAAGATATTGTCCAATGATTTCCGCATTCCATTGGGTCGCCTCTCTTTGGAATGGGCACAAATATGGATCTCTTCCAATCAGTTGGCCAGATACTTGTCTTCCAAATTTCTTGGCATAGATAAGCGTGGCACAGTGGATAACGTGTCTGAATATGGATCAGAAGATTCTTCCAAGATAGATCTGCATAATTAATATTTTATCTTTCTTTGTGATCAGAATTCAAGATTCAAGATGTTATATTAGATAATGGACATTCTTCTAACATCTGCCCTTATCCACTGCACCCACAAGATATAGGATTTATTGTTTAGCTTCCACCTTGTTGTTGTTAATGCCATTTAGTCAGTTCTGACTCATAGCAACACTGTATAGCATTTCTAAGGAGTGACTGGGTGGATTTGAACCGCCAACCTTGTGGTAAGCAGTTCAGTGCTTATTCTAGAGTGCCACACCAGGACTCCACCTTAGGTTCCCCTAAGTTTTCTTTTATGTACTCACTACCCATGTTGGAGGAGTCCTGGTGTGGAGCTGTAGGCTAATGCATCAGACTGCAAAGTCGTTTGAACTGCAAGGTCGGCAGTTCAAGCTCACCAGCTGCTCCTTGGAAACCCTATACAGGGTCGCTATGGGTTGGAATTGACTCCACGGCACTTAATAACAACAACCCACCTTGGAATCTCTATACAGAGTTTCTGTGTATAAGAACTGATTTGATGGCACTTAACACAGTAGCATCCAGAAAAGCTGGGGAGAGCTTTATAAATGAGTAAAGTGCCAGATAAAGGGTATGTCATGGGGAGCATGAAAAATGCCCAGTCTGAAAATATCTTCTGATCATTGACTAACAAGGAATCTCTAAGCGATATACCCATGTCCCACAGTATCACAATGATCCTTGATAAACATGAATTTCATAGTATCACTTCTCTCAAAAGTCTACACTACCACCTAATGTCACTCAGCAAAGCTAAATGCAATACAGTAGCTGTACCTTCTTCATCATTTGGTCCTGTTATCTCTGATCACTTCTCTTTGAGCATGCCAAGTATGCTGCAGTTTTAGGATTTACTACACTCACCTCTGTCTAGAACCCTCTTTCCCTAAGTATCTTATATGGCTTTCTCCTTCACCTACTGCTTTATGTTTCTCCATAGCATTTATGCCAGTCAGTATAATAATTTGTTGTTGTTGTTAGATGCTGTCAGGTCAGTTCCAACTCATAGCTACCCTGTAAAGGGTTTCTGTGACTAATTCTTTGTTGGAAAAGAAAGCCTCATCTTTCTCCCATGGAGTGAGTGTTGTACTTGAACCACTGACCTTATGGTTCATGGTCCAATGCTTATCATGTGGAGTCACCATGCTCCCCAACATACTATATATTTTTTCTAAATTTTCTTGTTTATGGTTATCTTCCTCAATAGGAGTTAAGCTCCATGAGGACAAAGAGTTGTATTCCCAGCACCTATAACAGTGGCTGAAACATAACATGCTTTCAAAAAGTATCTGTTGAGGAATGAATGAATAGTTGCTATCAAGATGGTTCCAACTCACGGTGACCTTACATATAACAGAAGAAACCATGGCATTGTCCTGCACCATCTTCATGATTGTTGGTATGTCTGAGTCCATTATTGTGGCTATTAAGTCAGTCCATTTCATTGAGGTTTTTCTTGTTATAATTGACCCTTGCAACGTTGGTTTGAACTGCAAGGTTGGTGGTTCGAGCTCACCAGTCACTCCCCAGGAACCCTTTACTGGGTCGCTATGAGTCGGAATTGTAACATCAACCACAGCAACCAAACATGATGCACTTTTCATGATTAATCTTTTCTGATGTCATATTCAAAACAAACAAGTCAAAGTCTTGCCATCCTCCCTATTTTTTTAAAAAAAGTGTGTATTGGATGAAGGTTTACAGAGCAGATCAGTTATCCATTCAATAGTTAATACACATTTTGTTTCATGTCACTGACTGCAAACCGCACAGTGTAATAGCACTTTTCTCGTTTCTGTGTTTCCCATTTCCATCCCTCTTGTTTTCCTAACCCTTCTGAACTTTAAGGCACCCCAGGGGTGCAATGGTTAAAGCACTGGCTGCTAAACAAAAGATTGGCAGGTAGAATCTTTAGATCTTAAATGGTTGATTAATCTAAGGAGGGTATACCTTCCTAGTGATATTGTTCCTCTTTTACACCTGTCATTTGACTGAAAAGGGAGCCATTTCTGGAGTGACTAAAGGCCATAGTCTTGTGGGTTCTGCCAGTTTCTATCCAACCTGTTGTTCATGTTAGGTGACAGCGAGTCAGTACCGACTCATAGCGACCCTATGCACAACAGAACGAAACATTGCCCGATCCAACCAGTAAGCCCGGTCTTTTTTATGATTTTGAGTTTTGTTCCAGATTCTTCTCCCACTCCCTCCAGAACCTTCTAATGTGATGCCTTTCAGAGGGGTCACTGGGTGCCATCTAGTTCTGATCTCAGGATTGTGGAAGCTGAGATTTGTGTGGACTGTTAGTTTCTTAGACTAATTGTTTCCATGAATCTTTGATTTTCTTCACTCGTCTTTGCTACAGATGGGAAGCAACCAATAGCTGTACGTTTGATAGCCACTCACATCTTTTAAGATCCCAATCACTACTCACCAAAGTAGGATTTAGAGCAATGGTTTTTGTGGACTATGTTATGCCAATTGTCCTTGTTATTGTTATTAAGTGTCATGCAGTCTATTCTTACTCATAGTGACCCTGTTTAGGGTTTCCAAGGAGCCCCTGGTGGGTTTGAGCCATTGACCTGTGGTTAGTATTCCAGTACTTAGCCTACAGTGACACACCAGAACTCTAGTGTTCCCCAAAACTATGGTCTTGATCTGCCAGGTCCAGTGACTCATTCCCTGAAGATGTTTGATTATGACTAAGAAGTTTTCATACTATGCCCCCTGTATGTGCTACCTTATTCATGGATATATTTGCAACATAGGTGAATACATATGTAGAAATATTCTCTGTAGCGTAGTGGTTACGAATCGGGCTGTGAACCTTAAGGTCAGTGGTTTGAAACTACCAGCTGCTCCTCGGGAGAAAGATGAGGCTTTCTACTCCCATAAAGATTTACACCCTCGGAAACCCTGTACAGGGTCGCTATGGGTCGGAACCGACTTGACGGCACTTAACAACAACAAAAACATACTTATATATGGAGTCCTGGTGTGGTGCTGGGGGCTAATACATCAGACTGCAAAGTCGTTTGAACTGCAAGGTCAGTGGTTCATGCTCACCACCTGCTCCTTGAAAACCCTATACAGAATCGCTATGGGTCAGAATCAGCTCAACGGCACTTAACAACAACAACAAATACTTATATATGGACTACTGGTGTGGTGCTACAGGATAATGAACTGGACTGCCAGGTGAGTTTGAGCTGAAAGTTCGGTGGTTCAAACCCACCAGCCGCTCCTCGGAAACCCTATACTGGATTGGTCTGAGTCAGAACCAACTTGATAGCACTTAACAACAACAACAACAACTTACCTATATGCGTTCATGGGTATAACCCCCTTCTTCTTCCCACAGCTACTCTTCTTGAATGTCTGTGTATCAACTCATAGATTATTGTTACTACCAAGTTGTATATAGGAAAAATCTTATTGTATTTCTTCTAAGCCTGATTTTTTTTTTTTTTCTTGCTTTTGGTAGGCCACATTACATTAATGATTCATCAGCAATCACTCAATGAGATGATCACTCAATGTGAATACTTATATACCTTGTTCTAAACAAGTATTCTTTTATAAAAGTATGATAGTGCCCTAAGTTTAAAAAAAGAATCCTCATGTTATTATTCAAACATCTAGGTTTCAGCTGTGGCTTTTTTACCTCCTCACTATTTGTATCTAAAAGGGATAAAGAATTGCAGAGTTCTTCTAAAGTTTTTTGAGCTAAACTTTGTGAAATCATTTTATAAATTGTAGTGATAGTAAGTGTTCATTACTTTTCTTTTCATTGCTATCATCACATGAACAATACATTTTCCCAATGGCTGTTACCCAATAAATCTACAGAAAATACCAAAAAAAAATTTTTTTAATGAGTAAAATCAAGCAGATTTTACTCAAATTATCTTGAAACTCATGATTTTGAACTCCAATAGTATCACGCAATGCGATTACCAATTACATTCATTTACTTTGAATTCAAATACCTTTTGACCAATCTCAAAAGTAAAATTTAGCACCCTCTCCAAAATTAGTTATTTCCACCTTTCAAAGGAAGGCATTAATACTTTTTAATCAATTTGAAAATGACAATAATAATTATTACAACAACAAAAAAAACCCATTTAGAATAATAGGTATATAGTTGAGTATATAGGGAATCGCCTTTGATAATATATAGCCATGATATATTAAAATCAAATATCTTTCCATTAAGATGATTGAACTTTCACCACTAACGGCCTATTTCTCTGGATTAATTGTGCATTCTTGGGATTTATATGCTTGCCCCTTAGCATACTCAGACCATCTGATGAGGCCTTCTTCCTGCTCTCCCATGAGAAAGGCAGCCTTAGATGGGTTTTGTGTGTGTGTGTGGTTTTTTTTTTTCTGTCAAACAAGAGTCTTACAAAAGGAAGAGTAGGAGGCATGCTGATTTTCCAGAACTCAGATGTAGGTGTGATTCTCCGGCACATCACAAATGATGCCTGAATTATACGATTTCATCTCTAAGGACCCATCTATTAATATTTAAAGTAAAGAAAAATCCAGGGGATCATTGTGACAGCAGATGATTAAATCATTACAGATGGTCTTTCTTTTAACATCATGTTGAGATATAATTCACATACCATAAAATTCACCCATTTAAAAGACATAATTCCATGATTTTTATTATAGTCATAGAATTGTACAACCATCTCATCAATCTAAGTTTAGATTTGATCGACTCACAAAGAAACTCCTCCCAGTCCCTGCACCCAGTAATCTAATTTCTGTCTCTATAGATTTGCTGATGTTGTACATTTCATGTAAATGTAACCACACAATACATGGTCTTTTGTGACAGACTTCTTTTACTTAACATAATGTTTTCAAAGTTTACCCATGATATAGCATTCTTCAGTGTTTCATTATATTTTTATTGCTGAGTATGTCCCACTCATCACTTGGTTGTTTTCACTTTTTTGTTTATTCTGAAGGCACCCCAGTGGTACAGTGGTTAAAGCACTGGTTGCTAAACAAAAGATTGGCAGGTAGAATCCACCAGCTACTCCAAGGGAGAATGATGTGACAATCTGCTCCCATAAACGGTTATAGCCATGGATACTCCATGGGAAAATTCTGCTCTGTTCCATAGAATCACTATGAGTCAAAATAATGTAGTTATGAATATCTGTATACAAGTTTTGGTGGGTTCTTTTTTGTGTGTGTTCTGTTTTTTATTTTTGCATATCTCAATTACTATGAGGAACTACACGAACTTTGCAATAACCCAGGATAGCAATCAAACTCCAGTCTTATCACACTCACTGTGTGATTTGCACATTTGTCTAACTACTCTGAACTTTCTTCTTCCTACACTATAACAAAGTCTGGTCTACATAAGGACTCAAAAATTATGCTTCTGCAGGAAACTCAAAACACTTCCAAACATTGTAGCCTTTTTTTTTTTTTTTTTTTAAATCTTTATAGCTATGTTATGAGATGGCTGTTTAAGAAGTTTTTAGTCTGTAAGTCAATTTCAAAAAAACACCAACATCTAAATAGCAAAGGTAAAATTTGAGTAACAAAAAATGAATGAGCTGTAATCTATAATGTTTGTTATTACAGTAAAGATTTCAATTTAACATGCCATTTTTTGCAAATGAAATTGACTGACTTGTAAAGAAGATTTAAATAGTACTCATAAGATTAAACACAATTTCAATTGAGTTTTTGTGTAGGCTGTGTATCAATATAGAAAGAAAAAGGAGAAATGATGGTATGCTTTATCATCTATCATTAGTCAAATAGACTTTTTAAAAATAACATTCTTGGGACAAACTGCTAATTTCTATTTTGTGTAAAAATCAATTTTTATGTAATGGTCTTGATCCCAACTCATTCCATAAAATTGAGTTTACTGTATGTAAATGCTTACAGTGGTTCAAGCTTTAAAAGAAGATTATATGGGAAGCATTTATCTTTTTTTTCTGACTATGGTACATTAAGTCTCCAAAGGGGGCAAATGTTCAGCAATATGTGCCTGTATAAAAATCGAACTCAATATTGTTATCACTATGTGCCTGTATAAAAATCTAACTCAGACTGTCTTTTGCAATCAGCACTGGCTTCTCTCTGAATTGTTCCTACGAAGCGAAGAAGTCATTAGCAAATTCTGCACCTTCAAAAACTAACTCAAGATAAATCATTTTCTTCCTTGATGGTCTGCATTACAAGGGTAGATACAGCCAATGAAAAGACTTATATTACTTTCCAAACAATATCATCACTTTTTTTTTTCTTTTATAGACCATGCAGTTTTCTCTCCCTAGAAAGTAAATACCCTGATGACCTATATTAAAACTATCCTGCTAATCAAGAGAATCAGGAAATTTTGTGAGCCCAGAAATAGTATTAATGTTGTTATTATGTGCCATAGAGTCAGTTCCAACTCAACAACACTATATAGAGTTTTGAAAGAGCAGTTGGTGGGCTTAAGCTTCCAACTATGCAGTTAGCCTTCCAGTGCTTAACTTACAGCATCACAGCAGGACCCCATAGTATTAATAGTGAACCACAGGTGATATTTTCTATTACAATATTAGCAAATGTGGCACTGGACTGCTAACTGCTAGGTAGGTGGTTCAAACCCACCAGCTGCTCCTTGGAAGCTCTCTGTAGGCTCACTGTGAATTGGAACAAACTTGATGGCATTTGGCAACAACATAGTATTGATAGTGGAACTTATTTCTGCTTGTTCATATTGTTATCGAACATTTCCCCTATGATTCATTCATCACTTTAAAAAATTAAGCCAATTAAAAATATAATTTGAATCTTTAATTGAATTTGTCAGTTGATCTTAGCCTTTACAAGTTAATCAAATAGAAGAGACTTAAGGATGATTCCCACACATGCTCCCGTTTATGGGCAGCCAATCATCCTCTAAAGAGCATGTCAGCTTCTTTCAAGATTTTTTGTTGATTAGATCCTCGCTCTTTCTTTAGAGAATGGAATCATTTTTTCCCCCAGCAATCAAAATTCATGCTATCAGTCAAATTGAAAGATGAAAATGGCATAATTTTAGCTAAAATATTAAAAATGACAAATAAGTGAAATATGTGAACTGGAGTGGAAAAGAAATGTGTAATTAAGCAGTACAAGGACCATATGTCAGAGTCTTTACTACTAACACATGAGAGAAGAGCTTGGAATTTTTGTAAAGACCTACAGAACTGTTAGGAAGTTTTAGTCCTCTTTCTTATTCACTGAACTTTGGATCTCGCTTCAACCAATAATTGAAGTGAATTTCCTTTTCTTTAGTCATAAGAAAGGTGGTGAGAGGAAATATCAATTCATTTTAAACTCAGAAAAATTAAGTGAAGTGAATTATTGTGAGAAAAAGATATATATGTGGATTAAATGACTTAAGTACATGCAGAAGTAGGCTTATTTGGAATCTTGAAATACCTAAATTGTTGCCTATCAAATATTCCACAGCTCAGTGTGAAGCATGGTTGAAATTTTTAGAGGAAATGTATGCCCTGTTTAAAATAGCACCTACCAAGCGGTGTTGCAAAGGCACTTTTCATCACTCTTCTAGGCATAGAGGCCTCTTTAAGCCTTCTCTCAAGAGCCAAGAGCTTGGACGTTCAGGTTGCAAAATGAGTGTTATAGTCCTGCATTGTGGAAGAGGAGAGGAATCTCAACACCATGTGACTTTATCCCCCCAAAGCTCAGAAATGCCTGCAAACCTGATTGTTCCATTTGGAGAAAAAAAAATGGTAGTATCTGTGTACTTTTTATAGGACACTATTTATAAACTCTGAAGGACACAAAAACTCCAATATTGCAGTTTTTATTCCATATCTTTAGCATACGAGATTATTATGTTTTGAAAGAGGAGATCCATTTTAGTCATAGAATCAATATCATTATCTCATTTTATGAATAGGGGTGTGCAGTACAAGGACAAAGAAGTGAACTTCCTTCTACATGCGGCATTTCTGAAACTGATATTAAACTATTCAATGGTCCCACAAAGATAAGTAGGAAAGACTGTACTATTGATACCTACCAACTCCTACTTATCTACTCATATCTTAGAAATATGGAATATGAGAACTCTCCCATGTTTCATCTAACTCATTTTCTGATACAAAGTGTGCATTACAGTGTTAAAGATATGGAGAGTTTAATGTTGTTGTTAAGTGCCGCTCAGTCATTTCTGACTTATTACGACCCTATACACAAAAGAAGGAAACATTAACTGGGCCTGTGCCATCCTCACAATTCTTGTTATGTTGAGCTCATTTTGCTGCCACTGTGTCAATCCATTTCACTGAGGGTCTTCTTCTTTTTCATTGGCTCTCTACTTTACCAAAAATGATGTCCCTTTCTAGGGACAGATCCTTCCTGACAATATGTCCAAAGTATGAGAGATGAAACCCGTCATCCTCACTTCCAAAGAGCCTCTGGCTGTATTTTTTTCAAGACAGGTTTGCTTGTTCTTCTGACAGTGAATGGTGCTTTGTATATTCTTCACTAACACTGTAATTCACATGCATCAATTCTTCTAAAGTTTTCCTTATTCATTATCCAGCTTTCACATGCATACGAGGAGTTAGAAAATACTTTGGCTTGGATCTGCCACATCTTAGTCCTCAATCTGACATCTTTGCTATTTAACACTTTAAAGAGGTCTTTTGAAGCAGATTTGCTCAATGCAAAATAATCATCTTGCTTACTAGATGCCAGATTTTACTAATTAATGATAAAATATGTTTCATGTATACTGTAATTGCATGGCTTACTAATGCCACTTCTTTCTCTGTTGTCTCCTTAACTTTACAAACTTTTCTCAAGTCTCTTCCATTATCAAAACAAAACTTAAAAAAACAATCTTAATTCTTCTTTAAAGTGTTGTCTACGTTACCCATCTCTACCTTCTCTTCATAGCCATTGTTTCTTGAGAGAATGGTGCCAATCACTTGTTCACATGTTAGTGCCTCAACACACTGGTGCCCCTGATAGTGGCAGATTGACCTACTATCTTAGAAAGTTCTTCAAAATGTGAGTTGCAGATAATGGACATGAGAACGCTACATATCAGAAACACCTATGTTCCTCTATCTCAATCTCTGGGGGTTGGGCATTTATAATATTTCAACAAAATCTTCAGTTGATATTTTTAGAGCTCATGATATACAAACTACCAGGGTGGATGCATGTGATGTACATGTTTCTATATAAAAGAAAGAAAATCTCAGCAAATCATAGAGACTTGCTCACCATCTCACTCAACAGCCATTAAGCCAGTTCTGACTCATATTGACCCTATTGTTGTTGCTGTTGTTAACTGCCATTGTGTTGGTTCTAACTCATAGTGAATCCATAAAAGGTTTCTGAGGAACGACTGATAGATTTGAACTGCTGACATTGCCGTTAGCAGTCCAATACTTATTCTACAACACCACACAAGGACTCTAGCAACAGAATAAAAATGCTTCCTAAGGTTTCCGAAGTTGTAAATCGTTATAGAAGCAGACAGGCTCATCTTTCTCCTTAGTATAATATAATACCTGTAACATAATCTTTCACTTTTCATCTGGATACATTGAATTTATATAGAAACAGCTAACAATGTTTCACCCTTAGATGTGTAGTTTTACAGATTTACCTAAATCCACAGGGTGAGTGTTTGCATTGTGGTTCTGAATGTTACTATAATCATCAGAAAATTCATGGAAAATTAGAAGCACTTTCATTATGTTCATGGAAGGGGTTGTATGTGTATGTAAATATCACACATACAATGATTTCCAACACTGCCGCACTGGCAAAGATTTCAATTTAATCCGTTTTCTTTCTTTTGAGCAGTAAAGGTCAGGGCTGACATTTCAGTTCTTTTATGATTATTTAAATCTTTCACACAGACTGCGTGCTAGGTTCTGTTTATTTTCTGCAAGCAGAGTAGACAGTACCTCAGACCTTAGATATTTGGGAAGATGGTAGTTTATTTTTGAGAGGAGACTTTCGAGAACAAAATGAAATTGTGTCCAAAATGACAGCACATAGGAACATTGGCCGATAAGAAATTAAATCAGCTTTCACTATAAGTGAGGAATCAGTTAAAATGTACTTAATGTCAAGATATGAATTAAGAAGCTTAGTTTATGCCCCAGGACATTTAAAATTTTAAACTACTCATACTGATTTTGCATCAGCAAAATTTCATTTATAGAATCATGTGTAGGTTGAACCTTTCCTTCTAAAATACTGGGCATCTCTCCAATCCTAAGCTTCATATTGATTGTGTTTCTGTAGTTCTATGCTAGTACTTTTGTGCTTCCAAAACTGTCTGCTTTCAGCAATTAATAAAAATGTTATGGGTTTTGATTTGCATCACTGCAGCATATGAACTATGAACTAAATTAGTTTTCATCTGCAGGTTTAATGCAGAATAAAACTCTTTGTGATAAAGTTTCATACTGTTCTGGTATGAAGCACTGAACCGTGGATTCCAGTGAGCCAATGCCAAGACAGCCAGGATGACTGGCTGCCTTTTGTTCCCATTTATATCATCCAAGTAAACAGTCTGTCATTCTAGGGGAGTTAAATGCTAAGCCCCTATTTAGCTTTGAGGAACTGCTGAATAATTTTCTGACCAAAAGCAACCATTGAGCTGTACCCCAACTTGTCTATCGTGGCTGGACACATGCAGTGGCCAATTCAATGCATAAAAGTTGGCTGTCAAATATATTCAATGAATAGTTATTACAAGTTAATAAATCTTGACTGAAATGTATTTTATATTCACCATATAGTGCCTTCACCCAAGAGTAAAATCTAAGTGATTTCTCCCACTAAAGAATAATATGTGTGTCTGCCTTTACTCCTTGCTTTTTCCTTTGTTCTAGTTCAGTCCACTGCAGTATTGCAGTCCACCTTACACAGGTAGCACATTCAACCGAATTCTGCTATAGTGGAAAGGAGATATATATATAATATTCTAGTACATTCGTATGTATAACTTTTTATACATATATAAAGTACTGACCTACCATAGTTGATGCATATGATCCAAGAGTTTAGAAATATAGACAATAAAATCTCAGCAAATCGTATAGATGTTGTGTGGACTAAAACCACTAATTCCCTCACTAGTTCACTGCCTCTGAGTTGATTCTAACTCATAGTGACCCTATAGGAAAGAAACTGCTCCCTAGGGTTCCTGAGATTATAAATAGATAAGTAGACAGCCTCACCTTTCTCTTGAATAGAATATTATAATTGTAAGATAATCTTTCATGTTTCATTTAAATTCTATACAAATGAAATTATGTTATAAAGATATATTATATTAATTGTATATAATTATATTTTATATACAAATATAAAATAAAATTTTATAAAACTGTAGGATATATACATTTTGTGTTTCTTCACCACTGCAGTAAAAGTGACTGGGTGCACTATCTGTGTGGGGTATGCTGAAGTGTTGTCGTGGACTGAACTAGGACAAGGGAAAAACAAGGAAATGCAAAATACCCAGAGCAATCTTGGGTGGTGGTGGTTACATGTCGTGGAATCATAGCGACCCTGCGTAGGGTTTCTAAGGCTGTAAATCTACAAGAGCAGAAAGCCTCATCTTTCTCCTGCGTTTTAGGTTTTAACTTCTGACCTTTAGATTAGCAGCCTGACTCTTAACCTCTATGCTACCAAATCTCCTTAGAATAATCTTTAGTAGGGCAAATCACTTTCATTTTACCATTGGGTGAATGCACTGATTGGTGAATATGAAATATATTCCAGTAAGCACGGGACTGCTAACCAAAATGTTGGCGGTTCCATCCCATGAACTTCAACCACTCCTTGGAAACCTTATACAGAAGTGTTATGAGTCAGAACCAACTAGATGACACTTAATAACAACACCCCAAATCCAACTCGTAGCAACTCTGTAACAAACACAGAGTACAGCAGCTCCATAAGGTTTCCGAAGCAGACGGCCTCCTGTCTTCAGAGGAATGGATGTCGGATTCGAACCAAGGACCTTTCAAATAGCAGCCAAAACATAATCACTCTGCCAGTAGGGCTATTCAAGGGGCCTCAAAAATTTGTGGAAAAATGTAGTTTTTTTTCTATGAAATCTTTGAAAACTCTTGTATATATAAGTGTGTGAGTGTGAGTGTGTGTGTGTGTGTGTGTGTGTGCGTGTGTGTGTGTGTGTGTGTGTGTATGAAGGACGGAGGTAAAGTGACCCTTATTCTGCTGAAATTGTAGCAGAGGAAGATATCTTTCACCCTGATTTTGGGGTTCTATAAAATTTTTCAAGAGCATCATTTGAGTAAATGGAGGTTAGATTACATATTGTTGCATTATTAGGATGATCTATGTACACAGTGAGCAGTTTCTAAAAGACACAGAAACCACACCAAACCCACTGTTCTCAAGCTGGTTCCGATTCATAGGGACCCTACAAAGGGTGTCTGAGATTGTGAATCTATGGGAGTAGACAGTCGTATCTTTTTCCTGGAGCACTGTGGGTACAGTTAGCAGTCCAGTGTTTATTCAACAGCATCACTAGTCCTTTTTAAAAGCCACATAGTAGCTTAGCATTTAAAACTTAGTAGAACAGCAGACTGTTAGCTGAATTGTTTAAATAGACAGTTCTGTAGGAAGGTGGATAGATAAATAGATAGATGATAGATAGATAGATAGATAGATAGATAGATAGATAGATAGATAGATAGATAGATAGATAGATAGATAGACAGATAGATAGATTTCCTATCATTTTATATATTTGTTGTTGTTAAGTGACATTAAGTTGGTTCTGACTCATAGCAATACTATACAGGGTTTCTGAAGCTTTTCAAATCTTTGTCAGAGCAGAAAACCTCATCTATCTCCCACAGAGCAGTGAGTGGGCTCAAAGAACCAATGTTGCAGTTCATAGCCCAGTGTTTATCCTGTGGAGCCATGGCATACAGCATCCTATCATTACACACACACACACACACACACATATATATATATTCGTCTCTCGTACTTTGGACATATTGTCAGGAGGGACCAGTCGCTGAAGAAGGTTATCATGTTTGGTAAGGTGGAGGTTCCAAGAAAAAGAGGAAGACCCCCAGTGAGATGGATTAGCCAAGTAGCAGCATCGATGGACTCAAGTGTGGCAACAGTAGTGAGGTTGGTCCAGGATCAGGCAGTGTTTCGTTCTGCTGTGCATAAGGTCGTTATGGGTTGGTACCCACTCAATGGTACCTAACAACAACATATATGTGTGTGTGTGTGTGTGTGTGTGTATACATATATAGCTAGATATAGATATAGGTATAGAATCCTGATGTGGTGCTGTGGTTAATATGCTGGACTGGAAAGCCAGTTTGAACCACAAAGTTGGTGGTTCAAACTCACCAACCGCTCCTCAGAAACTCTATACAGGGTCACTATGGTTCGAATTTGACTCATAGAGATCCTGTATAGGAGTGGCTGGTGAGCTTGAACTGCCTGGCCTTGAGAATCAAACTGACCTTGCATTCCAAAGCATTAACACTCAGTGCCACACCAAGACTCCATATACATACATAGAGAGAGAGTGTCCTGGTGTGGTGCTGTGGGATAAAACACTGAACTACAAGGTCAGTTTGAACCACAAGGTCAGCAGTTCAAACTCACCAGGTGCTCCTTGAAGCCCTATGTTAGGTCTGAACTATGAGTCTGAACTACCACGATGGCACATGTATAAGTGTGTGTGTGTGTGTGTGTGTGTGTTGTCAAGTTGGTTCCAACTCATAGCAAACCTGTATAGAGCTTCGAAGATTGTAAATCTTTACGAGAACAAACAGCCTGATCTTTCTCCCCTGGAGCAGTTGGCTGGTGGGTTTACTTAGCAATGAGCAGTCCAGTGCTTATCCTAGAGTGACACCTGTATTCTCTATTTCTCTAAATATATTATTTGTTTTTAATTTTTTTACATAAAAGTAGATGTTCAACTGTATGGATCATGACAAGCTATGAATAATATTGTGAAGATTGGGTATTCCAGAGCACTTAATTGTCCTCATGGCAAACCTGTATATAGACTAAGAGGCAGTCATTTGAATAGAACAAGGGGATACTGAATGGTTTAAAATCTGAAAAGGTGTGTGTCAGGATTATATTCTGTCACCATACTTATTAAATCTGTATACTGAGCAAATAATCTGAGGAGCTGGATAATATGAAGAAGAATTATATGGTATTGTATGGCATCAGTATTGGAGGAAGTGTCACTAGCAACCTGAGATATACATATGAAACAACTTTACTTGCTGAAAGTGAAGACTTAAAATACTTACTGATGAAGATCAAAGAGCACAGCACAGGTTGTACCTCAATGTGAAGAAAACAAAAATCCTTACTACTGGACCAATAAACAACATCCATATAAATGGAGAAAAGATTGACACTGTCTAACACTTCATTTTGCGTGGATCCATTATCAACACTCATGGAAGCAGCAGTCAAGAAATCAAACGACATAGTTGATTCAGAAAATCTGCCGCAAAAGACCTCTTTAATATGCTCAAGAGCAAGTCCTAGTTTGAGGACTAAGGTTCAGCTCACCTACTCAACAGTGATAATTACAATTGCCTATATGCATGTGAAAGTTTGACAATGGAAAGGAAGACCATAGAAAAATTAATATATTTGAAATATGGTGTTGGAGAAAAATATTTTAAATACCATGGCCTGTTAAAAGAACAAATAAATCTGTGTTGGAATAAGCACAGGCAAAATGTTCCTTTGAAGCCAATCTCTTACAGTTTGGACATGTTATCAGGAGGGACCAGTACCTAGAGAAAGACATCATGATTAGTAAAATGGACGGGCAGCAAAAAAGAGCAAGACCCCCCTAGAGGATGGATTGACACAATGGAAGCAGCAATGAGCTTAAGTGTAACAATTCTAAGTATGGTACAGGTCTAGGTACTATTTCCTTCTGTTGTGCATAGAATCACTATGGGTCTGGCCCAACTCAACGGTGCCTAACAATAACAACAATTGGATATATATGTATCTTGCCTGTACTTCTTCTAATACAACTGATATATATATATATACATGTTGTTGTTGTTAGGTGCCATCGAATCAGTACCGACCCATAGCGACCTTATGCACAGCAGATCGAAACACTGCCTGATCCTGGGCCAACCTCACTACTGTTGCCACGCTTGAGTCCATTGATGCTGCCACTTGACCAATCCATCTCGGGGGTCTTCCTCTTTTCTCTGACCCTCCATCTTACCAAGCATGATATCCTTCTCCAGCGACTTGTCCCTCCTGACAATATGTCCAAAGTATGAGTGTTGAAATTTAGCCATCTTGGCCTCCAAGGAGTACTCTGGCTGCACTTCTTCCAAAACAGATCTATTGGTTCTTTTGGCAGCCCATAGCATTTTCAATATTCTCCTCCAACACCATAACTCAAATGCATCAATTCTTCTACGATCTTCCTTATTCACTGTCCAGCTTTCACATGTATATGAGGTTATTGAAAATACCATGGCTTGGGTCAGGCACACCTTAGTCCTTAAACTGACATCTTTGCTCTTCAGCACTTTAAAAAGGTCTTGTGCAACAGATTTACCTAATGCAATACGTTGTTTGATTTCTTGACTGCTGCTTCCATGAGTGTTGATAGTTGATCCAAGAAGAATGAAGTCTTTGACAGCTTCAATCTTTTCTCCATTGATAAGAATGTGGTTTATTGGTCCAGTGATGAGGATTTTTGTTTTCTTGATGTTGAGATGTTATCCATACTGAAGGCTTTGCTCTTTGATCTTCATCAGTAAATATTTTAAGTCTTCTTCACTTTCAGCAAGCAAAGGTTGTATCATCTGCATATCGCAGGTTGTTAATGAGTCTTCCTCCAATCCTGATGCCACGTTTTTCTTTATAGAACCCAGCTTCTCATATTGTTTGCTCAGCATACAGGTTGAATAAGTACAGTGAAAGAATACAACCTTGTTGCACACCTTTCTTAATTTTAAAACATTCAGTGTTCCCATGTTCTGTTCGAACAACTGCCTCTTGGTCCAGGTACAGATTCCTCATGAGCACAATTAAGTGTTCCGGAATACTCATACTTCGCAATGTTGTCCATAGCTTGTCATTATCCACACAATCGAAAGCCTTTGCATAGTCAATAAAGCACAGGCAAATATCTTTCTGATATTCTCTGCATTCGGCCAAGATCCACTGGATATCAGCAATTATATCTCTTGTTCCACAGCCTCTTCTGAATCTGGCTTGGACCTCTGGAAGTTCTCTGTCAATATATGATTGTAGCCGTTTCTGTATTACCTTTAGCAAAACTTTACTCGCTTGAGATATCAAAGAGATTTTCCGATGATTTCCGCATTCTATTGGGTCACCTCTCTTTGGAATGGGCACAAATATGGATCTCTTCCAATCAGTTGGCCAGATAGTTGTCTTCCAAATGATTCAGAACCAAATCAACGGAACTTAACAACAACAACAGTGCTGTCACATGGGGTCACTATGAATCAAAATCTCCTTTGACAATCTCATCCACTCCTGCCTCCAGCTATCATTTCTATAGTGGTAATTCACAGATTAATTGAATGACAGCTAGCAGTTGCTGAAGGCTATACAGAGTACCACACTACTAAGTGCTTTACAAATCATCATCTTTTGCAATTACCATATTAACTCTTAATGAATACTCCAGGACTACATAATGGAAGGAAATGAGAAAATCAGATGGGAAGTCAAGAAAATTAGTGGCAGAAAAAGATAGATACCACCTACTTCAAATCACAGAGTAAATGCTATATAATGTTTATTGAGTAGACCTTAATCTGCCCAAGAACTCAATCTGTCCGTGTAATGGATCTGAGGTCATTACAAGTATGCCACCATATCAAGAAAACAAAAGTGCCTTAAAAATAGTGTTGCTTAATAAATTTTATTGAAATTCTCTTTAAGACTTCTGAAAACACTTTATGTGATATATTTCTAATCTCTAAAGATTTCCTTCATTCTCATTTTCCTTGCTATGGACTGAGAGGATCAAAGACATGATCATTATAATTCAAAAGTTGATATGGTAGCCTGCAGCCATGGCTTTTGGGCTGGCACAATATTTAAGTTATAAAAATTTCACCCAACATTTTTAAATAATGGAGAAATCAGAATTTCTGGCTTCTGTGTAAAAATAATAAATTAAATGATGCCGCATGGAAGGAATTGAAATCATTGCAATGAAATGAAATATGGTAGGATAAATGTAAAGCTGATGTTCTCCCATGTAAACTATCACTCAGTTCACAAGAAAACATAAAAAAATAATAACAGTATGTTCTGTGATGCAAGACTTTCATACCTGCAGAGCAGCATTCAATGGGAAGAGTGGCATTTACAGCTAACCAAATCCACTCAGGTTCTTATATTGCTTGCCTCTGTAAGCATTTGAGTATAAATCAGACACACTTGGATTTGAGTCTTGACTCTGTCAATTACCAATAGAAAGGACTTGAGCATATTGTATAAATTCACTATGCCCCCAGTGTCCTAAGAAATAAAGTTGGAACAGTAACAATAGCTCAATTGTAAATCCTTTTATTGTTATTTTTAGATGTTGTCCAGTCAGTTCTGACTCATACAGACCCGATGTACAACAGAATGAAACACTTCTTGGTCCTGCATCATCCTCATAATTGTTGTTGTATTTAAGCCCATTGTTGAGCCATTGTGACAATCCAACTTGATGAGGATTCCCCTCTTTTGTGCTAAAATCATTTTGTTGTTGTTGTTGTCAAGTGTCAGTTCTGACTCATAGAAACCCCTTGTTGAGTTTCTAAGGTTGTGAATCTTTGTAAAAGCAGAAAGCCTCCTCTTTCTCCCATGAAGCAACTGGTGGACTCCAAACAGAATCCAATGCTTGCAGTTGATAGTCCAATGCTTATCCTACTGAGCCACCATCCTCCCAAAATCCTTTTAGCATATACTGATCAATCTATACATTTTAACTGATTTAAAAATAATGTCATGGTCCTTCTTTGTTGTTATACTAACAAAGATACAGAGTTAAAAAGAAAGAAAGTAATGGTATGTTGGGAGACAAATAGTGGACTAATTATTCTAAGGGAGCACAGTTGCCCTGTTAATATTAGCTGAAGCTCAATATAAATAAGGAATTTTTGAGTGGTGCATATGATTAATACACTCACCTGCCAACTGAAAGTTTGAATGCTAATCCAGCCAGAGGTGTCTCAAAAGAAAGATCTAATAGTCTACTTCTGAAAAATAAGCCACTGAAAACCCTATGGACAACTTTACTATGACATATGGTTAACCAGAAATAAGAGTTGATTGATGTTGCCAAAAACTTCATTTTGATGGGATCAACCATCAATACACATTGAAGTAGCAGTAATCAAACAACATATTGCATTAGGTAAATCTGCTGCACAAGACCTCTTTAAAGTGTTGAAGAACAATGATAGCAATTTTGAAGACTAAATTGAGCCTGACCCAAGTCATGCGTGGTATTTTCAATAAACTCGTATGCATGTGAAAATTGTACAGTGAATAAGGAAAACCATAGAAGAACTGATGAATTTGAGTTTTGGTGTTGGAATAGAATATTAAAAGTACCATGGACTTCCAAAAGAACAAACAAATCTGTGTTGGAAGAAGCATAGTCAGCATGCTCCTTGGAAGCCAGGATGGCCAGACTTCGTCTCTCATACTTTGGACATGTTATCAGGAGGAAGCAATACCTGGAAAAGAATATCCTGTTTGGTAAATTGTAGGGTCAGAGAAAAGAGGAAGGCCCCCAATTAGACAGATTGGTACAGTGGCAGCAGCAATGGGCTCAAGCCTAACAATGAATGTGAGGTTGGTGTTTCGTTCTGTTGTGCATAGGATTCCTGTGAGTCAGTACTGACTCGATGGCACCCAACAACAAAAATGTTGACAGCAACTATTTTAGATATAAGTGATTGAAAGTAAAAGCCAACCTTATTAAAATGGTTCTTCTGATTTTCTTTATAATAATTCACCATCTATCTTTCTAATACTTGTGCAGCCACTTTCTTGTCTCATTTGATGGAACCACTTCTTTCAAATGTACCTGAAATATGGACAAATCCAAGACTAGTGTGCTGGAACCAACTTTTATTGGCTCCCAGAGAAAAAGTTTAGTGTTGTTTTTTTTTGAATTTTACAAGACGGTATATATCACATTCTTAGCTTGGAATCAGCTGTGGTGGTCATATTTACACCATGAAAACTGGCAAATGTTTCCAATCACAATTTTTTTTTATAACTATTTTTTATTTAACAGCAGCATACCACTGGGTCTTCTCTGTGTATTCTTCCTCACTCAAGCAATTCATTCATTTTCAAGGTTTCAGCTTTCAGTTATCTTCAGATTGCTCCCATACCTCTCTCTAGAGCCCTCCCATGTCTTTAAAGCCTCCTAGATTCATTATTTTCTCTAAGCACTAATAATATTTCTCATAAAGACATCCTACATGGGTTGTATAAAGAGTCAAATCAGATAGAATCTTCATTATTCAGTAAAATTGAAGTGAATAGACTCATGAGAGTCATAAGCAATTTGTTCCCCTCATAGGAAAAATATACAAATATTTTATTACACTGTATGGAAAAATATCCTATTCAATAGGAAGATGGTTTGAATTCACAAACAAAATGAAAATAAAGCATGAGATTCTTTCATAATAGACCAAGAAAAATTCTTAAAACTCAATGGGAATGTATTTTAGAGGGTGTAATTCAGGATAGAACTAGAAAGAGCTTATTAAAAGTGAACAAAGTAATTATAAAAGTGTAAATGCACTGTACAGAAAGTATTCACCATGAATAATATATACATTGCTATAGAAACTGAATTATGGTATAAATAGAGAAGTTATATAGTAAATTCATTATATTAAAGGAAGATTATACACTGAGGTCAAGAAAGCAAAACAAAAAATGATCTGTAACATACAAAAAGATCAGCAACCATTAGCTCCCATATATAAATTCAAGGAGGTAGCTGGCAAATACCTGGAGCAAAAGCCAAACTTACATTCTCTGCTCATGAGTCAGAAATGGGATAGGTTGGATTTAGGATGACAACTCTGTATGCCTCCTGTAGTGAAATTCTTAATTTTAATAACTCACTTTTAATTTAGACTAGCTTGCTAATTTCTTTAACAGAGAAAATCTAAATAGATGTTTAAATATGTAAAGAATCTTTAGTTTTAATTTAATTTTTTTTCATAATATAGATGAGGAAATGAAGTCCTAGTAAAGTCAAGTGACTTACCTAAAATCAAAGAGTTGAATCCCATAGTGAGAATGATGTAATAAATGAGCCCACTTTGTGAAGTGAAAAAAAGGTAGATAAACAGACAGATAGCTAGACACATCATAGATACATAGCTGAATTACCTTTTGTTGTTGTTACGTGCCATCAAGTTGGTTCTGACTCATAACAACCCTGTATAATGTTTCCAAGGAGTGAATGGGAGGTTTGAATTTAACAATTTAACCTTGCAGTTAGCAGGCCAGTTACTCACTCTCTTTATATTGTTTGTTGCTTTCATTGCTGTTGAGTCAGTTCGACCCATAGCAACCCTGTATAGGATTTCCAAGGAGCCATTGATAAGTCTGAACCACCAATGATGTGACTATCTGTCCAGTGCTTATCCTACAGCATCCTACCTGAACTCATGGACATCTACACACAGACTCACACGTATACATACACATATGTTGTGAACATGTGAGTAAATATGAATACTTATACAATTGCACCTTGTGGCTTATATTCTTTATTGGTCATTAGAAAAATATAGTCCTTCTGTATATTGTTATATACAAATCCTCCTTTTTTTCACCATCCTAGTTCTTTCTTTTTATCTTTTTCTTTGGTGTCTCTCCTGTATACATAGCATGCCAATCTGCATTAAAATAATTACTTTCTTAAAACCTAAATTTTATTTTAATTGTCAAGCATTTTTTTGTCCTTCCTTCTGCCCAGAGTTAGAGGTATGAAGTGTAACTTTTCCCTTAACTATATTTCCATAAGTCTGGCTCTCTCTTCCTTATTTATGTCACAACTTGTACAAATTCTTGAGTGTACAGAATATACTCTGCAGAATGCCCACCACATGCTTTGAACCTGAACAGTCTTCTTGGGCTGATATAGCTCTGCTCTATATACTTGCTGATCTCTAATCACTCTTCCTCTGACCTATACAAGAAGGACTGGCTACAGAATTTATGAAGACAAGTACAAAATGCAAATTCAAAGCTCTGTGTTGAAAAATTAGTAAAAATTTCAAGATGGTGACAGCAACACGTGAAGCCAAACACTGGGCTCTTCTGAGCCTGAGACCTTGTGCAGCTGCACAGATTGAATGCTCATAGTTTTGGCCCTGACTGCCAGTGTGGATGGTAGGATGTTAGTGTCATTTTGGGTTTGGGCAGAGTAGAACAGTTTTCAAACTAAGGAGAGCCTACTGTGAAGAAGTCATGGCTGGATGATGCTTCCTGTCTCAGCCTATTGCACAGCTCCCCTGGCTGCCGTGCCTTCCGGGACATTACACTTTAACTGCTTCCTGCACACTTCCACATAGACTTCTCAGGAACTCAAGTTGCCTGAATAATCCCAGGTTCTTTTCAACTCTACCATAGTCTCTGTCTTCTGATTTTTCTTTTCCTTGAGATATAGCTGTGAAAGTTTCAAACATAGTCCTTGGCAGAAAATATTCAATAGAACATTTTTATTAAAATACTGTCTTATAGACAGAACTTAAAGGGAACTACACTACTTGTCTTCTTTTACAAAGAAACAAAGAGAATAGAAGCAGATAGAGTTGCTCAAGATTAAAAAGAGAGTTACTGGTTGAGCTGGATTATAACTTTCATGCTCAACCCCCACATTTTACCCAATTCCTTCCTTTCAAAAATTTTGACCCTTTTTGATGCAATGCTGAGAGTTTCCTTATCCAAATGATAAACTCATTCTATTTAGAAGCATGAGATATGTATTTCTACTCCCACTATTACTTAACTACCCTAAACACAAAAAACAGCAGATACTATCATTTACTCAACAAGTAGTAATTGCAACTACTAAGCATTATACTCGGGGATGACATAGATACATGGGAAATATAAAAAAAGCTCTTGATTTTCAGAGACATGATTGAGATTTGAAGTAACTAAGTAACCCTGGAAGGCAAGATGTAATTACTTGCTAAATGCTTGTTATGGAAAATTACAGAGGTGCATTGATGGGAAGGTCAGGTGAAGCAAAATTGACTAGCGAAGATTTTGAGGACGCCCAAAGAACAGAAAACACATGACAAAGGTACCGGGAAGTTGCAGTCACATGACTAGAAGCCTGGAGTCCAGAATTAGCATGATTTTTTTACTAACAGTGAAGCATGTTGTATTTTCTCCCATTAAGTTCCTTCTAATTAGGAATAGTGAAGCATTGAAATAAATCACATTCTTTTGAGGGAAGTAACTTTACATGATATAAACTTCTAATTTCTGAGTTACCTAAAAAATTGCTCTTTTCCAGTTTGGGTGGAGGTTAGCCAAACATATCATTAAGCTTGGTAAGAATCATCTTAAAGTGAATGCAGACACTTTCAAAGCTGTCTTTTCTCAAAAATTCCAAAATTGTTAGAACTGTGTGAAAATGTATAAAGAAGAGTAGGTAAGAGTAACCCTCCTGAGAAAAAAGTTCTTATTTTTCCTCTAACTCATATTTATAACAGCAGCAAGCCAATTGCTTGAGCCAACAGCATGATGCATTCTCAGTTAGAGTTATCCCTACACATCAGCCAATGATACTTTCCTTGTCGATGGTATCTTCCCATCTATATTAACTAGAATGCAATTCTAATATGCTGTCTTGCCATGGTTCCAAAAAAATCTCTGGGAACTTAGAACATCATATGTTGTGCTGGGTAATGGAAGCATATAAGATCATAAATACTTCAAGGGAAAATAGTAGCAATAAAATAATATGTGATTTAAGGTTCAGTGGTCTATGAGGGCTAAAAAATGTTAAACATGGTCTAACCCTAAGGAGCCCTGGTAGCGCAGTGGTTACGAATCGGGCTGATAACCTCAGGGTCAGCAGTTCAAAACAACCAGCTGTTCTCTGGGAGACAGGTGAGGCTTTTTGCTCCCGTAAAGATTTACAGCCTTGGAACCCTGTACAGGGTCCCTATGAGTCAGAACTGACTCCACGGCACATAACAACAACAACATGGTCTAACCCTAAGCCTGGATCTTATAGAAGAGGAATTCTGGTTTCATATTTATCTCAATCCCTTTCTATTTTATATTGACATCATATCAACCATCACTGAATTTTGAATCACAAAACAGTAGCAGCAATTTTAGCTACAGCAACTATGGAAACTCCCAATCAGTTTGCTCTGCATGGCAAAGCATATGCAATTTTTTTTTTTTTAAGTTTTGTTAGATAAGCTGTCTAATTAGGTGAGGCAAGATCCAAATGAATACATATTTTCTTTAAATAATAAAGCATAACAAGGAATATAATTAAAATTAAGTTTAAAAATAAAAATATTTTAAATGTCCAAGGAATAGTTAAGTAGTTTATAATCTTAAAAAAATACGTTCCTGAACTTTATTCCACAAAACAAAATTATGACCTTGGCTATTAAATGCATTGCTGGTTTTTATATCTAAAAGTAGAAAAACAATATAAAGCATTGCTATAGCATTTAGCAATATTTTATTCTGTTTTAAATTATGGATTATGTATTATAGGAATGCTCATAACTTCTTTTTGTCTAAAATGTTAAGTCTGTGAAAAGCAATTACTGCTCCTTATAATGTAATATAATGGGAGGAAGGAAGGGACTGAGTCAAAAAGCCTGTGTTTAGGTTTTGGCCCTGAAAGTCATTTTGGGAAAATCACTTCATCTCTTTCTATCTCTTTTTTTTTTTTAACCTAAAATAACACTCACCATCTATGTCATAATACTGTTAAAAGAGCTGAAAGATATATGTGCATATGATGTGCAAACTATATTGTATTATATACATATTTGTGATGATTATATTTCTTTATTATTAATGAATTACTTTCTCCAAAGATTCCTTATGAGCTTTAACTCAAAGCTATACTTAATAACTATGTCATCTATTATGGTATTTAATAAATTAGCTTAGCTGTTTATTTTTACATAATGCAAATAAGTAAATAAGATAATTTACTAATGAAAAGATTATACAGAATTGTCATTTTTTCCAGGTTTTGATTCTTTGAGTGAGTGGCAACCAAGTCAGCATAGACAAATTTATACATAGGCAGTTTAGAGACTCTGTTTCAGTCCTTGTGTGTGAGTCCTTCACATCTGTCCAGGCAGGGACTTATAGGATGACTGTTAGAACTCACATGTGTGACAATACTAATTGTGCCCAGTGACCCTTCCACACTACATCATAGAAGGTACTGTCTTACCTGATAGTGGTTGGGGTTAGTTCAGTGATACTCAGCCTAAGGTTATCATAGCATATCATCTGTGGAGGTATGGAAAGAGAGTGAAGTCATGTAGCTTAACTAGGGTTGAGAGCAAAAAAGAAGTGAAGAGTCACCATACACATCTTAAAGATGGATTGAGTATGGTTCCATGTGATAAGCACTGTACTGTGTACCAGATTCTCAACTTGAGACCGCCAGACACATTGCAGGATAGTCATGAAGATTTCTGCTGCCACAAAGATTTAAAGCCTTGGGAACCCTACACAAGGTCGCTATGAGTTGGAACTGACTCATATTTAACAATAGCAACAACCATAGTATCAATGAGATACATTAATTTCTATTCTTTAAGCCCACAAACTTGCAGTATTTCTGTTGCAGCACTAAGTAACTAAAACAATGTACATGCAAAAAAATCAATAAACAATAGCAACCCAAATTAAAGAAATTACACATTACCAAGTGAAATTTATTCCAGAAATGCAAGAGTAATTTAACATTAGAAAATCAATCAGTGTATTGCACTACGTTAGTAAAATAGAACCACATGATCATCTCAGTCAACACACACACAAAAAAAACTTGCAAAATCTAATACCCTTTCATGATAAAAACACTCAAAAAACTAGGAATAGAATGGTATTTTTAATATGATAAAAGGAATTTATGAGAAATTCACAACAAACATACTCAAAGGAAAAATTTGAGAGCTTTCCCCTAATTCAGGAACCAGAGAAGGACAAAAACCATGAAACTCTTACAACAAAAGATAAAAGTAATGTTTTGACAACAGACTTAGCACAAGCAACAAAAGACAAATAAATAAATTGGACTTCAAAATTTAACAACTTTTGTGCATCATAGTACTTTATAAACAAACGGAAAGGACGATTGAAACACTGGAAAAAATAATTGGTAAACATATAATTGAAAGGAGCTCTGGTAGCGTAGTGGTTACGAATCGGGCTGCGAACCTTAAGGTCAGCAGTTCGAAACTACCAGCCGCTCCGCGGGAGAAAGATGAGGCTTTCTACTCCCGTAAGGATTTACACCCTCGGAAATCCTGTACAGGGTCGCTATGGGTCAGAACCTACTCGAAGGCAATTAACAACAACAACAACAAGAATTGATACCCAGATATATAAAGAAGTCCTACAATTCCACAACAAAAATAAACAATCTAACTTAAAAAAAAATGGTAAAGGACATAGCCATTTCAATAAAGCAAATATAGACACAGCCAACAAATACATGAAAAGATGCTCAATTTATACCCACGGGATGGTTTCTTTCTTAGTGTGTCATACCGTGGTGTCTTGTGTGTTGCTGTGACACTGGAAGCTATGCTACCAGAACTGTAAATACCAGCAGGGTCACCCATGTTATTTAAAGCTTCTAGAATAAGACAGATTAGAAAGAAGGAGAATGTTTAGCCCCTGAAAACCTTAGGAATAGCAGCAGAATATTGTCTGATATCGTTTCAGAAGATGAGCCCCCTCAGGTTGGAAGACACTCAAAGTACAACTGAGGAAGAGCTGCCTCCTCAAAGTAGAGTTGACCTTAACGATGTAGATGGAGCGAAGCCATCAAGAACTTCATTTGCTGGTGTACCACAAATCAAAATAGGAAAAAACAGCTACAAACATCCATTAATAGTCAGAATATGGAATGTGCAAAGTATGAATAAAGGAGAATTGGAAATTGTCAAAAGTGAAATGGACATTTGACCTGGCCACAATGACTAGATGATCAGAGCTCAACCAGAAGAAGAAAGAAGAGGAAAAAAAGGGTAATCTGATACAATTTGATGAACTTGATCTTCACCTATGGATGCAGTAGCTCAAAAGAGGAAACAAATCTTTACAGTGAGGATCATTCCCACCCCCTCCATACACAGAGTAGACAGGGATGGGCAACTTGGACATTGGC
>NW_006408531.1:32148025-32157168 GCF_000296735.1 Chrysochloris asiatica | reverse complement strand
AATAGTGAATAATTGTTATCAGGACTGACTGTGAGGGTTGGAAATGTAAAGGTAGATGTTTTGTAGCAAAAGGAGGGGAGTGATTGACTTTGCAGTCTAGGAGCAGAGGTTCCTGAGACCATCAAGGGAGAAGAGCAGAGTGCTGGACCCTACTCAGAGAAACAGTGATGCCAGAGATGGAGGCATAGATGATGGTGTGGAGAGATAGAGCAGCTGGGGACTCTAAGCCCAGAGAGGAAGAGGGGTTGTGTGCTGATGACCGGGTGGCAGGCTTGCAGGGTATATCCTTTGGTTGGTTGATGATGCATGGAGGGGATTGTAACCATGGCAATGAAACAATATATGATAGGATGAATGTGAAGCTAATGTCCTCCCATGTAAACTATCACATAATTCACAATAAAACATTTTTTTTGAAAAATTAAATGGAGTGCATAAAGATCAATATCCTAGGCATTAGGTATCAGAATTGCACTGGTATTGGCCATTTTGAATTGGACTATCATATGGTTTGCTATACTGGAATAATAAATTGAAGAACATCATCACATTCATCACTGAAAAAGAACATTTCAAGATCTCTCTTGAAGTGCAATGCTGTCTATGATAGGAGAAAATCCATGACTACAGGAAGATCAGTTAATACAACTATTATTCATATTTAGACACTAATCACTAAAGCCTGTGATGATCAGATTGAATAATTCTACCAGTTTCTTCAGTCTGAAATTGATAAAAATAATAATAATGCAATCAGGATACATTGATGATTGCTGGTGATTAGAATGTAAAAAGGATGAAACGAAGAAGATCAATAGAAAATAGGGTGTTGCTGAGAGAAACAATGCTAGAGATCATACGATAGCATGTTGCCAGACCAAATATTTATGCATTCTAAATACATTTTTCCTTTTTTCAATGATGTAAAAGGTGGCTATACATGTGGAACTCATGAGATGGTACACACAGGAATCAAATAGACTACATCTGTGAGAAGAGATGATATAGCAGCTCAACATCATCAGGCAAAAGAAGACCAGTAGCAGACTGTGGAACAGATCATCAATTGCTCATATGCAAGTATAGGCTGATGCTGAAGAAAATTAAACCAAGTCCACAAGAGCCAAAAATAGTACCTTGAATACAACCCACCTGAATTTAGAAATAATTTCAACAACATATTTGATGCATTAGACACTAATGACTGAAGACCAGAAGAGTTGTGGGATGGCATCAAGAACATCATACAGCACTAAAGAAAAAGGTCATTAAAAAGATAGGAAAGAAAAAAAAAGACCTAAATAGATGTCAAAAAGTACTCTGAAACTTGCTAAAGAAATTGAAAGAAATGAGTTAGTAAATTAGTTGAACAGAAAAGTCAAAGGTGCAGCATAAGAAGACAAAATCAAGTGTAATAATGAAATGTGCAAAGACCTGGAGTTAGAAAATGAAAAGAAGAAAAAACATGCTCAGCATATCTCAAGCTGAAAGAACTGAAGGAAAAAAGTCAAGTCTTAACTAGCAACTTTGAAGGATTCTGTGGTTCTGTGGGCTAATGCATCAGACTGCAAAGTTGTTTAAACTGCAAGGTCAGTGGTTCAAGCTCACCTGCTGCTCCTTGGACACCCTATACAATATCGCTATGGATCGGAATCAATGTGGCGGCACTTAACAACAACATGGGCAAAACATTGACTGATGCACAACGCATCAAATGAAGATGGAAGGAATACACAGAATCACTATACCAAAAAGAAGTGGTCAATGTTCCACCATTTCAAAAGGTATCATATGATCAAAAACTGATGGTATTGAATTAAGATGTTCAAGCTACACTGAAGGAATTGGGAAAAAATGAGGCTCCAGTAATGAAAAATACAAATTAAAATCTACAACAAACTGATGATGTGCTGGAGGTGCTCATTCATCTATGCCAAGAAATTGTGGCACTGTAGGATTAACACTGAACTACTAACCACAGGTGAGTGGTCAAACCCACTAGCTGCTCCTTAGCAACTCTATGCAGTGTCGCTATGAGTTGGAACTGACTGGAAGGCACTTAAACAGTAACATCTACCCAAGTGACTTGAAGCGATCCGTATTTGTGCCCATTCCAAATAAAAGTTACTCAATGTGATGCAGAAATCATCAAAAAATAACATTATGATCACATGCAAGTAAAATTTTGATCAAGATAATTAAAAAACCATTATAGCAGTATATCCACAGGGAACTGCCAGAAACTCAAGCCAGATTCACTAGAGGACTTGGAAGGAGGCATATTATGGCTGATGTAAGATGGATTTAGGTTGAAAACATAAAATACCAGAAGATGTCTACAATCAACACTCACAGAAACAGCAGTCAAGAAAACAAAAGATATATTGCGTTAGACAAATCTGCTGCAAAGATGTCACCTTGAGGACTAAGGTTTGCCTGACCAAAGTCATGGCATTTTCAGTCAGCTCATATGCATGGAAAAGTAGGACAATGTAAAGGAATGCAGTAGAAGCATCGATGCATTTGAGTTATGGTGTTGGATAGACCGCCAGAAAAACAAACACATTTGTCTTGTAAGAAGTGCAGCCAGAATTCTCCTTGAAATCAGGATGACAAGACTTTGTCTCTCTTTCTTTGGACCTGTTCTCAGGAGGGACCAGTTCTGGGAGAAGGCCAACATGCTTTGTAAAGTGGAATGTCAACAAAAAAGAGGAAGACCTCCAACTAGATGGACTGACACAGTGGCAGCAACAATGGTCTCAAACATACCAACTGTGAAGATAGCACAGGACTGAGCAGTTCTGTTATGCATAGAGTTGCTATGAGTCAGAACTGATTTCATGGCACTTAACTGGTAGCATAGTGGTTATGAATCGGGCTGCCAACCACAAAGTCAGCAGTTCCAAACTACCAGCTCTTCTGCAGGAGAAAGATGAGGCCTTTTGCTCCCATAAAGAATTACAGCCTCAGAAACACTATACAGGGTCACTATGAGTCGGAACCGACTCCATGGCACATAACCACCAGCCAACAACAGATGGAGTCCTGGAGTGGCAAAGTGGGTTAATGTGCTGGCCTGCAAGGTAGATTTGAACCACAAGGTTGGCACAGGCTCACCAGCCGCTCTTCAGAAACTCTACATGGGCCGCTGTGAGTTGGTACCAACTGAACAGCACTGAACAGCAACAACAACAGCAACAGCAGCAGATAAAATAGAAAATAACAAATATTATCTATGATATGGAGAAATTGAAATCCTCATCCATTGTTGATTGGATTATAAAATTGTCCAGCCTCTTTGAAAACCAGTTTGTCAGTTCCTCAATATGTTGAATATATGATTAGCATATGAATAATCAAATCTACTCCTAGGTATGCCCAAAAGACTTGAAAACAAGGATGCAAAAAGATATTTGTACACTAATTCTCACTTAAGCATCATTTACAATAGCCAAGACTAAAATTCCCTAGGAAGATCCATTTGAAAACTATTAAAGTAATCCAGCTGAGAATACGTGGTTTCATAGTTCTGGGTTGTAGACCAGAGGACACAGAAAGAAAAAAAAGTTCAGATTCTGAAGATATTTTAGGATGTATTCAAAATATGCATCAAAATAAGGAGAAAAACCAAGGATAAGTCTTAAATGGACAATGGGTTAAATAATCATATATTTATTGAGAGGGCAAAATGAGAAATAGAGTTTGGAAAAGAAGATCAGGAATTCTGTTTTGAGCCCTTACATCAGATATCTCTTAGAAAATCAGGTAGAAATACCAGTACTGATCAGGCAGGTGGATATATTTGGGAATCATTAGCATTTATATATTATTTGGACTCAGAGGTAGAATAACAATACTAGCTGAAAATCATTTAATTTTTCAATTAAGAGTAATTTGAAAACAATGTGGAAACTTAGTATCAGTTTTTCCTTCATTTTACAGGAATTACAATTCAGGATTTATAAGTATTAGAGTTGAATGCTGAAATAATACAAATGTGAGTCACAAATAGAGCACAAGCTCTGAATAATCTCCTATCAAAGTGTGAGGCCCCTCAAATGGCAGCTCAGCATGTGCTAGAAACACTAAGTCAGTTGAGAATAGAAAATGAGTAGTTGAACTTCTACTGAACCTCAGGGCAAAAGCAGCTGAAAGTGGCTATTGTTATGATTGATTGAGATTATAATTCTGAATTGTGCCCTGATACTGCAATTTGTGAAGGCAAACTGCTTTATAATTGATTTTACTAATCCATAATAGCCTACTCTATTTATGTGCCTTTTGGTCTTTTGTATTGTCCTAATTCACATATGTTTTAACCTATAAGCTGCTATGATACTCCTTACAATACAAATCATAAATAAAAATGCTTTATAATAAGCAAGTTGAGTCCGTTTATTGGTAAATTTTTTACTTTCACTTTATCAGTGAGGAATAGACGCTTAGGGAGATTCATTGACTGGTCCTATGTCATTGAGCAAACCAACAACAAATGAAGAGGGTATCCAAATTTCAGTTGGATCAATGTCAAGCCTGGGATATTGCCCTCATCAGCTCCTCACTTTATACACCCCACATTACAACAACTCTATGAAAAAGCAGCTTTCAATAACTTCCCTAGATCAGCAAGTACCTCTGATTTGGTCATTTATATATCGGTAGTTGCCTTCAGCTGACTCCTTTTGTTTTAAACTTTGTTGTGCCCTCAGGTCACTTTCCTTAGCAACTTGCTCTTCAGATCTCAGGCACCTGTTTACTTCCTCCCATGAGCACTCAACCATAAGGTCAGTTTGACCGGCAAGGTTGGCAGTCCAAATTCATCAGCCACTCCTCAGAAACCCTATGTTGTTGTTGTGAAGTGCCGTCGAGTCGGTTCCGACCCATAGCGACCCTGTACAGGGTTTCCGAGGGTGTAAATCCTTACGGGAGTAGAAAGCCTCATCTTTCTCCCGCGGAGCGGCTGGTAGTTTCGAACCGCTGATCTTAAGGTTCGCAGCCCGATTCGTAACCACTACGCTACCAGAGCTCTCTATACAGGCTCTCTATGAGTTGGAACCAACTTGAAGGCACTCAACAACAACAACAACAACATTACCTAGCATACATTTCTAGCCCTGGGCTTGTATCTGGCCTGGAACGCTGCATCCAGGAATGTGGTACGATTGTGAATGGAATGTGGTCATTACATTAGAAAAAACCCTGGAAATTCTACTATACAGAATGATCTAGACATTCAAATTATAATTCATTTGAATTAATCCCTTCAGAGACCTGGTCATTCTTATTCTCTGCTTCATGCTTAGCATTATGGTATCATTGCCTGACTCACATAAACAGTCAATAAATGGTAACACATAGTAGGGAGGCTTTGGGTGGCACATGGTTGAATGGTTTGTGGTTTGAATCCCCCCAGAGACACCTCAAAAGAAAGGCCTGGATATCTGCTTCTGAAAGATCACAGCCATAAAAACACTGCGCAGCAGTCCTAGCCTACATGCATGAGGTTGCCAGGAATTGGAATCAAATGGATGACAACTACCAATAACTGCACCGCATAGTCAAGGCAGAGAGTAATGATTCACAGTACAGATTCTGGTATCAAACCATAGTCCTGCCTGTACTAGTGTGCAATTTCTGCAAGTCATCTACCCTATCCACAACTCAATGTCCTACAAAAACAGATAATACTTACCTCAAAAAAATTTTATAATATTCCATAAACCTGATAAAACTTACAACATAGTAAGCTTTCATTGTGTTTTAGATATTGTTATGAGTTGTTCAAATATAGATTATATGCATGAAGAGTGAAAATTCCTACTTCCAAATTTGTTGTACCAGTAAAGATAAAACATGTATGAAGATTTAAGCAGATTTTTTTTTTCCTTTTTATTGTGAATCAAGTGAAATTTTACAGAGCAGATCAGTTTTCAATTTAACAATTCATACCCGGTTATTTTTCATCTCACTGATTGCAATCCCAACAGTGTAACATCATTTATTCCACGTCCACCCTGTGTTTCTGATTTTACTTCCTCCTCCTTCTCTAACCCTTCTGAATTTTGTCCTTGGGGAATTGCTGCCCCTTCTGATCTCAAATAATTGATTATTCTAAGGTGTGCATACCTCACTACTGTTACTGTTCCCCTTATAGACCTGTCTATCGTTTGGATGAAAATTGAGCCACATGGGTGAGTTCCGTTCTAGATCTGAAGGCCATAGTTGCAGGGGTTCCACCAGTCTCTATAAGACCAGTAAACATGGTCTTTTTTGTGATTTTGAGTTTTGTTCCATGGTTTTCTCCCACTGTATAAGAATGGAATGCGGAAATCATTGGACAATCTCTTTGATATCCTAAGTGAGTAAAGTTTTGCTAAAGGTAATATAGAAATGGCTACAAGCATACATTGACAGAGAACTTCCAGAAGTTCAAGCTGGATTCAGGAGAGGCCGAGGAATGAGGGATATCATTGCTGATGTTCGATGGATCTTGGCTGAAAGCAGAGAATATCAGAAAGATGTTTACCTGTGCTTTATTGACTATGCAAAGGCTTTCAATTATGTGGATCATGACAAGCTATGGACAACATTGAAAAGTATGAGTATTCCGGAACACTTAATTCTGCTCATGAGGAATCTGTACATGGACCAACAGGCAGTTGTTCAAACAGAACATGGGAACACTGAATGTTTTAAAGTTAAGAAAGGTGTGTGACAACGTTGTATTCTTTCACCATACTTATTCAACCTGTATGCTGAGCAAATAATGCGAGAAGCTGGGTTATATGAAGAAATATGTGGCATCAGGATTGGAGGAAGAATCATTAACAAGCTGTGATATGCAGATATTACATCCTTGCTTGCTAAAAGTGAAGAGGGCTTAAAACATTTACTGATGAAGATCAAAGAGCACAGCCTTTGGTATGGATTACATCTCAATGTCAAGAAAACAAAAATCCTCACCACTGGACCAATAAACAGCATTCTTATATTTTTATCAATGGAGAAAAGATTGAAGTTGTCAAGGACTTCATTCTTCTTGGATCAACTGTCAACACTCATGGAAGCAGAAGTCAAGAAATCAAACAATGTACTGCATTAAGCAAATCTGCTGCACAAGAGCTTTTTAAAGTGTTGAAGAGCAAAGATGTCAGCTTGAGGACTAAGGTGTGCCTGACCCAAGCCATGGTATTTTCAATAGCCTCATATGGATGTGAAAGTAGGACAGTAAATAAGGAAGACTGTAGAAGAATTGATACATTTGAGTTATGGTGTTGGAGGAGAATATTGAAAGTGCCATGGACTGCCAAAAGAACCAATAGATCTGTTTTGGAAGAAGTGCAGCCAGAGTGCTCCTTGGAGGCCAAGATGTCTAAACTTTGTCTCTCATACTTTGGACATATTGTCAGGAGGGAACAGTCGCTGGAGAAGGATGTCATGCTGGATAAGGTGGAGGGTCAGAGAAAAAGGGGAAGACCCCTAACGAGATGGATTGGCCAGGTGGCATCATTGATGGCGTCAAGTGTGGCAGCGGTAGTGAGGTTGGCCCAGGATCGGATATTGTTTCATTCTGCTGTGCATGGGGTCACTATGAGTCGGTTCTGACTTGATGGCACCAGACAACAACAACAATTGTATTGCTTTTTGTTCTGTTGTGTTTTCTATGGGTATGGATGAGCTTGGAAATGGAGCAAAAGTGACTAGTTTGATTGATAATGGCTGATAACATTAAAACAGGTTAATTTGATGTATCTCTTGATACTGTAAAGATAAACCAGAATAATATTTTTGGTTTCACAGAGCATCCATTTCTGTAGCACATGCTTAAAGAAAACAAGCAAAGTCTTACTCTATGGCCTCTTATTTTTATTTATTTGGTGGGGGTTTTAGGTAGTGGTAGGACTGGGCTCTGGATTACAAGACCATCTGAGTTACTTATGACCGTGATTATATATGTAATGTTTCTGATTACTTTCATTCTAGTACTGATACTTCTTCAAATCTAAATGTCCTTGATTTTACTTGTGAGTTCCAAAATCTACTTGTTGTTTTTGTTAAGTGCCATCAATTTGGTTCCAACTGATAGCAACTCTGTATAGGATTTTGATGAGCAACTGGTGAGCTAGAACTACCAACATTGCAGTTCACACTGACCTTGCAGTCCAGTGCATTAACCTGCAGTGCCACACTAGTAGGCCTGAATCTATTTCTTTTTTAACCTCTCAAACCTAAGGGGTGGAAAGGCACCATACTTATTTTCCCAAGTATTGACAACCAGAGATTTCCAGAATATTTATCATTTAAATGATCAAACACTTTGAAAGCTAATAGCAACTATTTTATTTTGTGTACTTGGGGTCATATGAGGATCCTATCAGTTGATTAAAGGAGTTGCAAATCTTTTCAATAGACTTAATGACAGTCATGTAGAACACACAGATTTTAGAAGTGATGTATTCCAGCACATCTTTTTATCAGCACTGAAGAAATAGATGATGCCGCCCACTTAGAAGCATAAAACTGATTTCCGAGAAGTGTCCTTATGATGGTAAAGTTCAAATAGGCAGGATGTCATCAATGGTTACATGTTAACTCCATTTTCCAGGAAAGGGCAAAATTTTCACATTATTAATGAAGATTCGATCAGCCCATAAAATGCCTGGCTTGAATGCCAGCTATTTGAAAATTGCTGGGAGATCTTTGAATTCTCTTCAGATTTTTTTCCCATTTAATTTTTTTCAGACACCCTAATACTATAGGGTGAAGATGAATTAGTCTAATGCAGGATACTGTAAAATGTTCAATTACTGCAAAACGTATGGCCAGTTCCCAAAGGAAGAAATTTAATCGAAACTAGATCAAAATGGGAAGCTGAATGACAGAATATGTAAATATTCTCTCATCTTTAAAATTAAAGATGACTTTACAAGAAGACTTAAAAAATGAATATATCATTGTTAGATACACACACACTTAGAGGAATTTAATATGTTCATCACTTGGTGAGATTTAAATATTCAAATTTTATCATCTAATAAAACAATACCTCTGAGACTTAAATTTTGTTTTGAGATGAATATCATATTAATAATATTTCCCATTAGTAGAAACTTTAAGGCAGTCACAATTCTTTCTAAAATACT
>NW_006408531.1:32133608-32147859 GCF_000296735.1 Chrysochloris asiatica | reverse complement strand
AAATTTAGAATAATTAAAGAGATTCAAATAAGAAAAATGTTCCTGCTTCCAAAAATGATATAAATTGTACAGTTATTTGGTATGCTTACTGTTCATTCGACATTAATATGTCAGAATATTTTCTGCTATCATTTAATGACATGTTTTTAATTACCAAATAATTCTATGTCAGCTTGTCCAATAAATATACATGTCTTTGATCTCTTATTATCTA
This sequence comes from Chrysochloris asiatica, assembly GCF_000296735.1. Lineage (NCBI taxonomy): Eukaryota > Metazoa > Chordata > Mammalia > Afrosoricida > Chrysochloridae > Chrysochloris > Chrysochloris asiatica. Next base: position 32,147,645 of record NW_006408531.1, on the reverse strand, counting down.
ATTTTACATAATAGCCCTCTAAGACTTACAGGTGTGGTACTGTGGGATAAAGTCCTGGTGTGACACTGTTGGAGAATGCACTGGACTGCAATGTCAATTTGAACTGCAAGGTCGGCAGTTCAAATTCACCAGCCGCTCCTCGGAAACCCTATACATGGTCACTATGAGTGGAACCGACTCAGCAGCAATTAAAACAACAACAATAAAACTTACAGGAGATGCCCTGGTAGCTAGTGGAATATGAGCTGGGCAGCTAACCCCAAGATCAGCAGCTCAAATTTACCAGTCTGTCCATGGGAGAAAGGTGAGGCTTTCTGCTCCTGTGACAGTTTATAGCACCAGAAAACCTATAATGAGGGTCGCCATGAGTTGAAGTTGACTCAATGGCACACAATTATTTATAGGACAATTATTATTAGTCATTAATGATTTAAAAAATAAATAAATAAATAAATTGAAGAAGGGAAAAACCTAGGGAATCCAAGGCATAGAAATTCTGGGTAAGGTCAGAGCTGGGGGAAACACGTATTTCGTAATCCCTGACCTCCATCAGATTTTTTTCCACTATGAGATAGTCTCCCGTGGCTTCCCTTGTCTTTGTAGAATCCCATTGGGTTGGGTGTTGTATTTTCATTGAGCCATTTTCATAGCCAGTTAATCAAAACGCAGAAAACACTGTTTTTCTGTGATTTGCAGGCTTGTTCCAATAATGACTTTGCAGTCATAATTAAGAAATATGTTAAACCTTCTGTCAATTAACTTAACTGATGTGAAAGCCTGACTGGTCCAGAGAGCTGTGGATTTCCCCAGCTGCATCTTATCAGAGAACAGCTTAGTGTGACGGGAGAAGTCATGCTAAGGCCAGAGCTGTGAAAGTGCCAGGGAAATTAGCACAAGCTCCCAATGCAGAGGGCGAAGAAAAAAAACAAATCACTCAGCCATTGCGTGGGTGTTGCTGAAACAGGAATTATTTTTAAATCTCTAACTGATGGGATGAATAGTTGCATAATTTTTTGTCAAGAAAATTTTACTAAAGAACTGGCTGATGGGAAAATGGAGGGAGTCCTAAATGCAAACAGAGGAATGACATCTGTTCCTCTAAAAAAAAAAAAAAAAAAATTCTTTTTCCCATAACATTAACTTCAGGAAATAAAATAAATTTTAAAATTCAGGACAAAACTAGAGTTAGGCTAAGAATCTTTATTCTCACCCAGTCTGGTTCAGACACTTATCTGAAGTGTTATGCCAGTGTTTCGCAAATTATCTGTGGTTTTTGTTTTTCCCACTTTGTCACAGCAGATGTTTTTATAAAATAAAATAAAAATAAATTTCTATTAAAATTAAATTTGAAAACATAAATACATAACTTACTTTTATTTAGTGTTAGTTCAGCAGACATAAAATCACTCTGTCAAACTGCTATAAAAGTTTCTAAATACACACTCAATACATGGATCATTGCAGACCAATAATGGGCAACTCATGGACGTGTACTTTTGAGTGGCTCTGTCAGCAACCCTGAAGAAACTTATCTCAGCCTTGTCTAGAGTTAATCTATTTGTTTATATTTCCACCCAAGCCTATTAGACTAGGAGTTCTGTAAGGGAGAGTCAGCAAATAATGCTTGTAAGTGCTCCAGAAGAATACATTTATTGAATAAATAACGCACAAAGGAACATAAGCCTTTCTGTGGTTAGCACCTATGGGTACTCTTCTTACAGCTAGAATAAAGCCCATGTTCTCCTCACTTTTTTTTATCACAGACTTCAAGAATGTAGCTGCTTTCCTCTCCATTGGTAGCTGCTACTACCTTCTAGCCTCCCTGAGCTTCTGAGCACAGAATGAGATGCCATTTTCCTGGAGTCTTGCAAAGATGATTACAAAGACCGTTTATATTTAAACTGTGACAATGCCAATTACTTTTGGGAAACAAACAAGGTATAAAATAATAAACAAAAATAGGAGAAGTTATCAAGCTTCCAGAATAAAATGGTCTCGGGCCTCATGTTGTTAAGAGCTTATAAAGATACTGGAATCCTCTACCTTTATTCTGAGTTTCTCTAATTTTTCCATTTGGTTTACTTGGACTCCAGGAAAGTAATGATTAAGTCTTGCTTTTTACCATTTGCAGCTTCCCAGAAAAACCAAGCAAATGTGGCAAAATTGGTAACCAACATCTCTGTATTAACCCCAGTTCTGACATTAACTTTTCTTAAAAAAAAAAAAAAAAAGTATATGAGGTATATTGGTTCTGGAACAAATTGCCATAAATTGAAATTGAGTGATTTAAAAGAATAAAAATTTGCCAGAGCAAAGTCCTCTAAGTCAGAAGTCCAACAGAGATCTCACTGGACTACAATTTTAGTATTGGCAGAGTGGCATTCCTTTCTGGAGACTCGAGGGCAGAATTTGTTCTTTTCTCATTCTGAGTGTTGGCGTAATTCAGTTCCTTACTGTTGCATGACTGAGGCCCCAATTTCCTTGCTGGCTCTCAGCTGATGACTTCTCAGTTTCCAAAGGCCACTGCTATTCTTAGTTCACTTAGACCTGCCATTCTCTACTTCAAAGGCAATAACTGTGGGCCCAGTCTTTTTCACACTACATCTTTTAACTCTAGTTGGAAAAGTTCTCTGCTTTTATGAGATCATGAGTTTATATTGTGTCTACCTGGGTAATCCAGGATAATCTCATCTCAAAACCTGTGCCCTTTATCCCATCTGTAAAATCCCTTTTGATAAGGAGTGACACATGTTCACAGGTCCTCGGGGCATATTTTCAGCCACTATTCTTACTGTGGAGTCCTGGTGTGGAGCTATGGGTTAATGCGTCAGATTGCAAAACCATTTGAACTGCAGGGTCAGCAGTTCAAGTTCACCAGATTCTCCTCGGAAACTCTATACAGGGTCACTATGGGTTGGGATTCGATTCAAAGGCACTTAACAACAACAATTCTTACTATGGAGTCCTGGCGTGGCACTATGGGTTAATGCAATGGACTGGAAAGTCAGTTTGAGCTGCAAGGTTGGTGGTTGAAACTCACCATCTGCTCCTTGCAAACCCTATACAGGGTTGCTATGGGTCAGAACCCACTCGATGGCACTTAACAACAAAAACAATTCTTACTATACAGTGTCCTGTATGGTGTTGCAGGTTAATGCGCTGGACTGCAAAGTCAATTTGAACAGCAATTCCAAGCTCACTAGCAGCTCACCGGCTGCTCCTTGGAACCCTGTACACAGTTGCTATGTGTCAGAATTGACTCTATGGCACTTAACAACAACAACAATTCTTACTATGTGGACTCCTTGTGTGGTACTATAGGATCAACACTGTACTACAAACCACAAGAGTGGTGGATCAAACCCACAAGCTGCTCCTTGAAAACTTCATACAGAAACACTGTGAGTAGAAATCAACTTGATAGGTACTTAACAACAATGCAAACCATTCATACTATAGGAGCTCTGCTGGTGTAATGGGGTTATGTGTTGGACTGCCAACTGCAAAGTGAGCAGTTCAAATCTATGAGCAGCTCTGAGGGAAAAATATGAGGCTTTCTGCTTCCTTAAAGCTTTACCATCTTAGAACCCCTATACAGCATGAGTCAGAACCGACTTCATGGCATATAACAACAATTTTTATTATAACAATAAAGAATTCATGAATTTATTCTGGATAAAAAATAACATTTTAATTTAAAATGTTATTAACTTTAGATCATTGAAAGAGGTCCTTATGTTTTCTCCCATTATGTTCTAAGAGTCTATATGGTAAGTTCTACGTTGTGTTTTGGAGTCCTGGTGTGGTACTGTGGGTTAATGAGCCAGACTACAAAGCCATTTGAACTGCATGGTCGGCAGTTCAAACTCACCAGCTGCTCCATGGAAACCCTACACAGGGTTGCTATGGCTCGAATCGACTCGACAGCACTTTTTGTGTTTATCATTGTTGCTGCTGCAGTTGTTGTTAGTGCCATCAAGTCAGTTCTGACTCATAGAGACACTATGCAGACTGAAAACACTGTCTGGTTCTGTACTATGCTCAAAATTGTTGTCATGTTTGAACCCATCATTGCGACAGCTTGGTCAGTCCATCTTGTTGGGGGTCTTCCTCTTTTTCCCTGATCCTCTACTTTGCCAGATATGATGTCCTTTCCTAGAAACTGGTCCCTCTTAATAATATGTCAAAAGTATGAGACGAAATCTCGCCATCCTCACCTCCATGAAACAATTCTGGCTACACTTCTCCATATATAAAATTTGTTTGTTCGTCTGGCAGTTCGTGGTACTTTCAGTATTCTTCATCAGCACCATACTTCAGATGCATCGATTATGCTACGTTTATCATTGTACCCTGCTCTATTGGATTACTCCACAAAAGCTTTCCAAGTTCCAATTAACTTCCAGATTGCTGCCATAGTTAACTCAGGCCCCAGTTTCCTGCCTAAAAAAAAATTAATATCGATAAAATTACCCCATTTTAACACTGAGTTTACTTTGTCTAGCAAATATGATCCTTCGTGATACAGGCCCCATTTCCCACTAATAACCTGAAATATGTTAACCCAAGCCCAATGCCAGCAAGTTAATTCTGACTCAGAATGACCTTGTGTAGTTTCCAAGGTTGTAAATGTTTATGGGAGCAGAAATCCTCATCTTTCTCCCATGGAGCAAATGGTGGTTTTAAACTGGTGATCTTGTGGTTAGCAATCCAGTGCTTATCCAACATTACCTCCAAGAGTCCTTTAAACGTGCTCAGGCACTTGCAGAATGCTGTGCCCTTTGAAGCTTCTCATCTTTCCACTTCCTCTCTGCTTGACTGTGGTTTGCTCTGGTCCTTTTCTTTGTGGGTATGAAGGATAATAAAAGTAGTTTAAGGCATCTTCCTCTTTTTCCCTGACCTTCCACTTATCTAAGTATGATGACTTTCTCAATCAACTGGACCCTCCTAACAACGTATACAAAGTATGAAAGACAGAGTCTTGCCATCCTCGCTTCTAGGAAGCATTCTGGCTGTATTTTGTCCAAGACAGATTTGGTTGTTCTTCTGACAGTTCGTGGTACTTTCAGTATTCTTCAGCAACATCTCAAATGAATGACCTCAATTCTTCTCTGAACTTCCTTATTCACTGTCTAATTTTCAAGTGAATATAATTTCATGAACATGAGTTGGGTCCGGTGCACTTAGTCCTCAAGGTGGCATCTTTGCTCTTGAACACTTTAAAGAGGTCTTTGTTGTTGTTGTTGTTGTTGTTATGTGTCGTGGAGTCAGTTCCGACTCATAGCGACCCTATACAGGGTTTCCGAAGCTGTAAATCTTTATGGGAGCAGACTGCCTCATCTTTCTCCGGCGGAACTGCTGGTAGTTTCGAACTGCTGACCTTGCGGCTCGCAGCCCGATTCGTAACCACTACGCTACCAGAGCTCCTTAGGATTTTCCTAATTGTTTTCTTGACTGCTGCTTCCATGAGTATTGATTTTGGATCCAAGCAAAATGAAGACCTTGACAATTTCAATTTTTCTCCATTTATCATGATGTTGTTTATTGATCCAGTTATGAAAATTTTTGTTTTCTTTGCATTGAGGTGCAATCCACACGGAAGGCTGTAGTCACTGATCTTCATCACTAAGTATTTTAAGCCTTCTTCACTTCCGGCAAGCAAGGTTGTGTCATGGGCATATCATAGACTTAATGACCTCCAATCCTAATGCCACTTCCTTCTTCATATAATCCGGTTTATCAAATTATTTTTCTCACCATAGCAATTACATATGTTGAAAGGATGCAACCCTGGCACATACCTTTACTGATTTTAAACCATTCCGTATCCCTTTGTTCTGTTCTCAGGACAGTCTCTTGGTCTAAGTACAGGTTCCTCATGAGTGCTGTTATGTATTCTGAAATACCCATTCTTTATAATATTGCCCATAGTTTGTTATGATCCACACAGTAAATGTCTTTGCATAGTCAATAAAGCACAAGTAAACATCTTTTTGGTATTCTCTGCCTTTAGCCAAGACCCATCTGAGATCAGCAATGATATCCCTCATTCCTCGTCCTCTTCTGCATCTGGCTTGAATTTATGGCAGTTCATTGTCAGTGTATTGCTGAAACCATTCTTTATTTTATCTTTGGCAAAAATTTGCACGCAATATTAATTATATTGATCTATTAATTCTGTACTCTCTTGAGTCACCTTTCTTTGGAATGAGCACAAATACAGATCTTTTCCAATCAGTTGGCAAGTAACTGTCTTCCAAATTTCTTGGCATTAAACAAGTGAGTGCCTCAAGCACTGCATCAATTTGTTTAAATATTTCAGTGTGTAGTACATCAATCCCTTTAATCTTAGTTTTTTTTTCACCAATGCCTTCAATGCAGCTTGGACTTCTTCCTTCAGTACCAGCAGTTCTTCATATGCTACAACCTGAAATGGTTGGCCATTGACTTCATGTTATTATGAGATTAAGGTGGTGGGTGTGGTTATGTGCCGTGGAGTCGGTTCCAATTTATAGTGACCCTGTACAGGGTTTACAAGGGTGTAAGTCTTTACCAGAGCAGAAAGCCTCATCTTTCTCTGGTGGAACAGCTGGTAGTTTCGAACTGCTGACCTTCAGGTTCACAGCCTGATTTGTAACCACTATGCTACCAGAGATCCTTTATGAGATTATAAAGATACTGAAATCCTGTACCTTTATTCTGAGTTTTTCTAATTTTCTTTTTTGGTACATCCTCTATTGATGCTTCCTATGTCATTCATTAGAATCCTTCAGTATTGCAAATCCAGACTTCAGTTTCTTCTTCAGTTCTTCCCTTTGGGTGTTCTAACTCTAGGTGTTTGCATAATTCATTATAATATTTTACTTTGTCTTTTAAAGATGACCTTTGAAATTTTCTTTTTAGCTCTTTTACTTCATTTTTTCCAGTTGCTTTAGATTACCTATTTTCAAGAGCAAGTTTCAGATTCTCTTTGACATCCATTTTGGTCTTTTCTTTCTTTTCTATCTTTTTATGACTTTTTGCTTTTTCTTCCTGTATGATGTTCTTGATGTCATCCCACAACTCTCTGGTCTCCAGTCTTTAGTGTCTAATGCATCAAATCTGTTCTTGAGATGGTCACTAAATTCAGGAGAATCAACTCAATGGCACTTAATGACAACAACAATAATCAAGGTCATATTTTGGATATTATGAACTTGTTTGAATTTTCATTGGCCTCCATCTGAACTTGCATATGAGCAATCAATGGTCTGTTCCACAGTCTACCCTCAGTCTTGTTTTGGCTGATCATTTTGAGCTTCTCTTCTCACAGGTGTAATCCATCTTATTCCATCTGGTAAGTATTCCATCTCTTGAGATCCATGTGTGCAATACCTTTTATTTTGTTCCTAAAGATATTTGCAAAGAGTACATTTTGGGTCTTGCAAAATTCTATCCTGTAATCTGTAGCATCATTTCTTTCATCAAAGCCATATTTTCCAACTACTGATCCTTCCTTTTTGTTTCCAGCCTTCACATTCCAATTATTAGTGCATCTTGATTGCATATTTCACCCCAATCAGACTGAGAGAGTTGGTAGAATTTTTTAATGTCATCTTTACTTACTTTAGTGGTTGGTATATTAATTTGAGGACTCCTGTTGTGTCACTGTAGGATCAGCACTGGACTGAGAATCACAAGGTCGGCAGTTCAAACCCAGCAGCTGCTCCTCGGAAACCCTTTACAGGGTCGCTATGAGTTGAAACCCACTTGAAGGCACTTAACAATAGAATGACTCATACCAACCCTGTATTTTGTTTCCAAGGTACAGCTGGTAAGTTTGAACTGCCCACCCTGAAGTTCAAATGACCCTGTGGTCCCTCACATTATCGTGCAGTGCCACACCAAGGTGTAAATATTATTCTTTCACAGACAGCATTGTACTTTAAAATAGATCTTGAAATATTTTTGACAATGAATGTGACACCATTGCTCTTCAGCTTGTTGTTCCTGGTGTAGTAAACTAGATAATTGTCTTTCAAACTGACCAATACCCGTTCATTTCAGATCACTAATGCCTAGGATGTTGATTTTTATGCATTCTGTTAAACTTTTGATAAATTACAATTTTCCTAGATTCATACTTCATATATTTCATGCTCTGATTGTTAACGGATGTTTGCAGCTTTTTCTTCACATAGTGAGTTGTGGCATATAATCAAATGAAGATCATGAAAGCTTTGGTCTAGTCATGTCATTAAACTCAACTTTGCTTTGAGAAGGCAGCTCTTCTCCAGTCACATTTTGATTACCTTCCAACTTAGGAGCTTGTCTTCCTCCAGTACTAAATCTGGCAATGTTCTGCTGTTATTCATAAGGTTTTCAGTGACCATCCATTCAGAAGTGGTCTGTCTCTCCTTCTTCCTAGGCTGTCTTAGTCTGGAAGCCCTGCTGAAACCAGTCCACCATGGGTGACCCTGTTGGTATTTAAAATATTAGTGGTATAGCTGCCATCATCACATAAACCACTATAATATAACAAACTGACAAATGAATGATAGATTTTCTTCCATAGAACCTAGCAAAAAGTACAAATTAGGCATTCAATAAAAGGTTGAGTGAGTGGATGGATAAATGAATGAATGTATGGATACAGAGAGATCAATCAATTAGGGAGTGAGAACAGAACCTATTACTATAATAAATACTTTGTTGTTGTTAAATGCTGTTGAGTCAGTTCTGACCCATAGCAACCCTGTGCAGGGTTTCTGAGAATTGGCTGGTTTGAACCTCTGAACTTGTGGTCCAAACTGACCTTTGTGGTCTAGTACATTATCCTGCAATGCCACACGAGGACTGCAATTAATACATAGTAGGTTCTTAACATATAAGCGCTGAAATAAACGTAAATGTACTTGCCATGTAAGTATATCAATCTGACTGTTTTATTTTTATAAACTTTTTAATTATTTTGCTTACTAGATAGTAATGTCTGTGTATTTTCACTTTTATCTCTATGACCAGGTTTAAGTTCCCACAAACCTTGTCTATTATTTCATTCTTACTTTCACAGGCGCTGATTCTTATAAAACGAAGTACATAGAAGTTTTAACAGCTGACCTCAATACAATAAGAAATATTTGGGGACTTGTTAAAAACATAAATGTGTGTTTGGGGAACACATGATATGAGTAAGAGCTATCCCTTAAAAAACTGGATAGCTATGGGAGAATTAATCCCTTAATGGGATTTTCACATCAAGGGACACTCCAGCAGGCCTGAAAACATACAAGTTGAACAGAGCAAGCTGCTTGCTGAAGTAGAGTAGGCATATGCCCAAATCCTTAGGTGTAAAGAAATATTTCAGTTAAAAACTAAATGGAGATTTGAATCTGACTTTGTACTGAAGTATCCAAATCTCCAAAAATGCTATTCCTTTAGAAAATATTTTATAGTTCTTCTTTACAGCTCACATTTTTCAAGCATTTAAAAAACAAAGGGGGTCACAACCTTACTACATAGTCCGCATCCTCTTTTCCTTCTGATTCTTCTAATTACAAAAGGAGATAATAGAGGAAAAAGTTTTTATATTGCTCCTGGGAGAGCACTATAATTAAGCTCAGAATTTCTCCCAAAGAATGTTTTAATCTTAATATTTAAAGTACTTTCCCCCTATACTTCATATCTATTCAAAGCACTTGACTACAATTTCCCAAAACATACTACAGAGTTTCAACAAAATAGAAAGCTGTTGTTAGGTACCATCGAGTAGGTAAGGACTTATAGAGACCTTATGCAAAACAGAACAAAACACTGCCAGGTCCTGCGTCATCTTCACAATCAATGTGAAGCTTGAGCCCATTGCTGCTGCCACTGTAACAGTCTGCCTCATTGGAGGTCTTCCTCTTTTCTCCTGACCCTCCACTTTACCAAACATAACGTCTGAAATATGAGACACGAAGTATCCTGGCTTCTAAGGAGCATTCGGGCTCTGCTTCTTCCAACACAGATTGATTTGCACTTTTAATCTTCTCCAACACTGTAATTCAAATGTGTCAATTCTTCTATGAGCTGCTTTATTCATTGTCCAACTTTCACATGGTTATGTGGTTACTGAAAATACCATGGTTTGGATCAGGCACACCTTAGTCCTCAAATAGACATCTTTGCTCTTGAACACTTTAAAGAGGTCTTGTGCAACCAGTTTGCACAATGTAGGTTGCTGCTTCCATGAGTGTTTATGGTGGACCCAAGCAAAATGAAGTCATTGACAACTTCAATCTTTTCTCCATTTATCATGGTATTATTTATTGATCTAGTGGTGAGGATTTTTGTTTTCTTTTCATTGAGGTACAACCCATACTGAAGGCTGTTGTCTTTGATCTTCATTTGTAAATATTTTAAGTCCTCTTAGTTTTCAGTGAGCAAGGGTGCATCATCTGCATATAGCAGGTGTTAATGATGCCATGTTTTTCTTCATATAATCTTCGTATAATCCAGCTTCTCGGATTACTTGCTCAGTATTTTGACAAAATAGAAAGTAGTGGAAGAAAATTATATGCATCTTTTCTTCCCAATTGTTCTTATTTTATATTCTTTATGCTTTCTTTCATTTTCCTTTTTATTTTTAACTCCCATACCCTACTTCATATTTTCTCTATGATGAGACATTTTTTGTTGCCAAAATTTATAAATTGGTGTATCTATGTGTATGCACATTTGCAGTGCTCACATACCTTTCTATTTGGGGAGTTCATTGTTATTGTTGGGGAGTTGTTGTTAGGTGTCATTAAGTTGATTCCAACTCATAGAAACCTATACACAACAGAGCAAAATATTGCCTGGTCCTGTATTATCCTGACAATTTTTGTTACATTTAGGGTCCATATTTATGGACCAGTTTTATAGGAAAACATTCCCACAGTTATCTGGTCGCTTAATGATTACATGGCAGAGCTTGAGCAGAGTTCTGCTTAGGTCGGCAGAGCTCATACACACATTCTTATTCTTCTCCTACAACCACAGGTTAAACAAAGAATATACGCATAAAGATACATCCTATAAAGGTAAATGTGGATTCTACTTATGAAATGCATTCTATTTATGAAAGAACTTTTAACTATGAAATTATGCTTATGAACTGGATTCTGACAAATTCACTAAAACTATTTCAATTACCACATTGATGACAAATCCACAAAATGAACAAGAAAATATCCAGAGCATGGGTTTCAGTCTTCTCTCTTTCTTGTCCTCTTGGCTCTTAGTGCCGTTATTCAAACATAATTTTTAAGCTCTTGCTTTTTTAGCTGAAGGGGTCAGGTGAGGTCAGGTTCTTTACAGCAAGTCACTCTCTATCAGTGTTCAGTTCGCCTTACTCGTCATTTCTCGGTTAATTGAGCTGGATATCTCCTTAGAGATCTTTCTTATATGAAATTGGAAACTGGCATCATGTTAGTGATTGTACCAAAAACGGCTTTAAAATGTAAAAGTCTCTAATCCTCTTTTAGAAGGGCAAGTGTTTCATGTCACCTTGTCTGTGGAGGAAAATCTCTTTCTGAATGGATACAGCTTTGCTAAATGGCACGCTCTGATTATAAATCAGTGAATACAATAACAGTACTGCAGACAAAACCGCCTAAGATAATCTCTTTAGCACAGAATTGTATTCAGCAAGGTGAAAATCCTATCAACAGTGTGGTTTCTGTCCGTTTCCTTTTTTATGCATGCCATTTTATACTAAGATATTTCCTCCCCACTCTTACTATCAGTTCAACCTGGAAAGAAATGGCTTATTATGTGATCAGAGTTCATGTACATAGACCACAATGGACATAAAGCATATGGGGATTTATAGCAAGAATCAACATTTCTAGAAATTGGAAAGCATTGAAAGAAAGGAAATCAAAGTGATTAGAACACCACTATTGGCTTGTGAACTCCAAGTGAAAGAACTGAGATTTACAGGCAGACTATAGCATGCAAGGAAGGAGGGAAGAATCTGTGAAGAATGCAGTTCCAGAGAAGTTGTAATTGTTGATCATTGTTACCAGGGAAGTGTAATGGGTCAGTGGGGTGAAATTAAGCAAAGGAAAATTCATAGATCAGGAAAACCTAATAAACAGGTATCTTACAATAAATATTGCCCCAACGGATGTATTAGAAATCCTTTTGTTTGAGCCATTCAAACTTCATGTAAGAAAATATATGGAAAGATGACCATAATAGAAAATCCCACAGCAGTTGTCATGGGTGAATTATATACATAGCACAATCAAATCTATTTTAGATTCTACTACAATAAATTTCTCAGTTTCAATTTTCAGAATGTTTGTACAATTGCTTCTGCAATACACCTGTATCTTAGTTGTTGTTCAGTGCTATTGAGTTGGTCCCAACTCACAGCAACCCTATATAAGGTTTCTGAGGAGGGGCTGGTGGGTTTGAACTGCCAGTCTTGAGGCTAGTAGTTCAGTGCTTATCCTACAGCATCACACTGGAACTCCTGCAGGACTCCAGTAGCAGATTGCAGTTAACTAAATTGACCAGCTATGTACTATAGTCATGGGGAGATTTTCCTGAAAACCTTGAAAACTGAAGTCATTGGGTTGACCTCACTCCACATTTCTGGTTGTTAAGTGTAGTTAATATAAAGCTAAGGATGATCTGCAAAGCTCTGAAGAACACCACCAGCAAACTGACCTAATTGGTAGACTAAATTCCTGTCTCATTTGATTTCTCCTTATATCCACTAATTCATTAAATCATAATTTATTAAACATCGCCTATCTGCTGTTACTGAGTAAATGCTTCCAATATAAAAAACGAAAATGTTAAATAAGGTATAATTGTCCATCCTTCAGAAATGTATTCTGGCTAAAGAGAGTATGTTTTCTACCATTTTGTGCCTTGGAACCTAAGGTAATGTTTGGCATATATACATATGACAGTACATAAGAAAGTTTGTGGGGGAAAATCCATTCTCTTTCAATTCCATTTTAACATGAATTTTTAAAGCCTCCTTGTATTATGTAATATTTATATGTTCACACTAAAACCTGCCATTGTTAGTAGATTGCCTTATTTTCCATGAGCTCATGTTGTGCCTTTTCTTCAGTTTGTTCTTCACTCAAGATGTACTTTTAAATAAATAGATATATAAATAAATAAGAAAAACAAATGATGGTTTAGATATATAATACAAGATTTTCTCTTTTGTTTGATTCTCTAAAGGTTCTGACTTGAAAAAAAAAAAAACTTAAATTCAGGTCTAGCTTCCTGAGGCCTCTAACTCATTCTTAAGCATCTCAGAGAGTGAACCACTGCGTGCACTTTAGAGATGCTGGATAAACCCATTCATGTTTTCTCTGAAAAGATTTAAGATGATCTAGAGTCCTGGTGTGGCACTGTGGGTTGATGCGCCACACTGTAAAGCCTTTAGAACTGCAAGGTCGGCAGTTCAAGCTCACCTATACAGGGTCACTATGGGTCGGTACCAACTCAACGGCACTTAACAACAACAGCAGGAACCACTATCATCTTTTATTTGACTAACCTTTGTAAATGCCCAAACTCAAAAATGCTAGTCTTCCATATCAGTGGATACGAAAATACTATTTAGAGAGGAAAAACTAGGTTGCAGTAAAAAATATCAGAAGCTGAATGATGGGAGGCATAGAAGATTATTGAGATATCCTTGATTAAATCATGACTTCTAGAGCCCAAATGTCTGCATTTATATCACATCTTTTCCAACTACAAACTAGGTTACACTCAGTTTCCACCTAGCAGGGTGCAACTGTCCCTTAGCATTTCCAGGACTAGTCTCACAATCCTTGATTCTGTACTTCTTCCAGAACGGATTTGTTCATTCTTTTGTTAGTCTGTGGTACTTTCAATATTTCTCTCCCCTCATTTTAGAACTGAAGAAAAAATTCAAGCCTCGACTTTCGCTATTAAAAGATTCACTGGGCAAATTATTGAATGATGCAGAATGCATCAAGAAAAGATGGAAGGAATACACAGAGTCATTGTACCAAAAGGAAATGGTTAATGTTC
>NW_006408531.1:32131485-32132014 GCF_000296735.1 Chrysochloris asiatica | reverse complement strand
TTACAAGTGTTCTATGGTGATGTTTCTGGCTATTCCTTTCTCTCCCCGCTCAAGTGTCTATTTTATAGTGGTATGCCAGGGAAGCCAAGATTCAAAAGATAGCCAAGCAGCTTAACATTATTTCCCCCCTTTTGCCTATTCCAACCATGTCTCAATCCCTCTATTCCAGAGCCATATTATTTCAAGGTTGTACATACATCATTATTTACCTCTGTCCCACTAAGCCCATGCAAACCTGCCTAATTGTTTTCATATCCACCCTGTTTTCAGTTCCCCTCCCCTATTTGTGTATTGTCCCCCTCCCTAGCACTCAAGGATCCTGTGTCTATTCCCTACCCTGTGCTCCACCTTCCCCTTCCTCCCTCTTGCCTTACCCCCCACATTCCAGTAGCCAGAAAAAAAATCCCCCACCCCTTTAGTATGGGTTCTTTTTCTTAGTCTTTTACACTAGTGGTCCTATGCAGTATTTCTCCTTTTGTGACTGACTAATTTCACTCAACATAATGTCCTCAAGGTTCATCCATGTTAT
>NW_006408531.1:32119346-32120769 GCF_000296735.1 Chrysochloris asiatica | reverse complement strand
CCAGGTAACTGTCCTACAAATTTCTTGGTATAGACAAGTGAATACCTCCAGTACTACATCAGTTTGTTGAAACATTTTCAGTAGTATTCCTTCAATACCTAGAGCCTTGTTTTTCTCCAATGTCGTCAGTAAAGTTTGTGCTTTTTCCTTCAATACTATCTGTTCTTGACCATATGCTACTACCTCCTGAAAGGGTTGACCATTGACCAAATCTTTTTGGTATAGTGATTCTGACTATTCTTTCCATTTTCTTTTGATACTTCCAAAATGTTTGGTTTTTGGTCCACAGAATTATTCAGTGTTGCAATCCAAAGGTTGACTTATTTTCTCATTCTTTCAGCATGAAAAATGCTGAGCATGTTCTTATCTCTTTGTTTTTTAACTCCATGTATTTGCACATTTCATTCTTTATAATACGTTATTTTGTTCTTCAACTTCACACAGAAAATTTCTGTTTGTTTTTGGTGTTTTTTTTTTCAGGTCATTTCCAGAGCAAATTTCAGAGTTTCTTCTGACATGTACTGTGGTCTCTGTGGTCTTTTTTTTTTTTTCCTGTCTTTCTTTGACATTTGCTGTCTTCATGTATGATGATCTTTATGTCATTACACTGCTCACCTGATCATTAGTGTTCATTACATCAAATCTTTTCTTGAGATGTCCTCAGGTGGGATATACTTAAGAGGTGTTTGATTCCCACAGACTTGTCTTCATTCATTTTCTTCAGTTTCAACTTGAACTTGCATATAAGCAATTGATAGTCTGTTCCACAGTTGGCCCCTGGTCATGATCTGTTGTATGATATTGTGTTTTTCCATCATCTCTTTCCACAGATGTAGTTGATTTGATTCCAGTGTATTCCATCTGGTAAGGTTCACCTGTAAAGTCACTGTTTATGTTGATGAAAAATGGTATTTGCAACGAAGAAGTTTTTGGTCTCGCAAAATTCTGTCATGTGTTCTCCAGCATCATTTCTATCACTCAGTCTATATTATTTAACTACAAATCATTCCTGTTTCCAACTTTTGCATACAAATCAACAGTAATTATCAATGCATCATGATTGCATTTTGATCAACTCAAACTGCATACATTGTTGTTGTTGCTGTTGTTCGGTGCCATTGAGTCGGTACTGACTCATAGCAATCTTATGCACAGCAGAACAAAACACTAGCCGATCCTGGCCAACCTCACTACTGTTGCCATGCTTGAGTCCATCAATGCTGCCACTTGGCCAATCCATCTTGTTGAGGGGTCTTCCTCTTTTTCGCTGACCCTCCACCTTACCAAACATAATATCCTTCTCCAGTAACTGGTCTCTCCTGACAATATGTATGAAGTATGAGAGATGAAGTTTGGCCATCTTGGCCTCTAAGAAGCACTCTGGCTACACTTCTTACAAAATGGATCTATTGATTCTCCATGG
>NW_006408531.1:32115063-32117891 GCF_000296735.1 Chrysochloris asiatica | reverse complement strand
TTCTGATATTCTCTGCTTTCAGCCAAGATCCACTGGACATCAGCAATGATATCTCTCATTCCACAGTCTCTTCTGAATCCAGCTTGAACCTCTGTTTTATTTTACTAGTGGGTGCAAAAATTTAAATAATAGTTGTATGAACTGGTGTTCCTTGTTTAGTACCATTGAGTCACTTCCAATTCATAGAGACTCTTTATAGGGTTTTCAAGGAGCAGCTGGTGAGTTTGAACCACCGACCTTGAGGTTCAAACTGATTTTATGGTCAAGTGCTTATCCTATAGTGCTACACCAGGACTCTGTTGTTCCTTGTAGCCATATGGATATTATTATCCTATCACTTCAGGATAGATCTTGAAATTTCCTTTTTGACAATGAATGTAATACCCTTCATTAAGTTGTCGTTTCTGGCATAGCAAAACATATGATTGTACAGTTCCAAATGTCAGTGCATGATATATTCAATATTCTTCACCAACACCTATTAAAATGCATCTATTAACATACCATAGTTTGAGTCAGACACAGATTTCTTCTCAAAGTAACATCTTTACTTTTTCACACTTTAAAGACATCTTTTGCCACATATATAGGACTTCTGAGAGTGGTTAGTGGGTGTGCCCTGCTGACCTTATGGTTACCAGTCCAGTGCTTATCCTATAACAGCACACCATGACTTGTAGTTACCTTAGACATACTTATTTAATCTTAATATTAAATGCATTCATCTGTAAAACATGTATAATAATTACATTCCTTTCCTCTTCAGATTATTTTAAGGAATTTGTCACATATTGCATATATTAAATATTCAATAAATATAAACTTATTTTTAAAATAGCATGTCTTAGGATGGCATTCTGAAACGTAAACATCACATAACCCACTAATCATAATAGATTTCTGCTTTATTAATGATTTTATATAGTAAAAAATTAATATGATACTATAATAATTATCTGGTTGATTACCAATTTTGTAGATTGTTTGCAAAATAGGTGCAATCATTCTTTTCTACCTTTGTGTGCCTATACTTTTGTAATGTGACTTCACTGCCTTTCTTAACAAGAAATGGAGACTATTTCTCTACAAATTGAATTTGAGCACAGCTGCACGACTTGCTTTAACAAATGTGAAGCAGATAGAGGTTTGCTCTTTCTTCCTACAGGAATCCCTTCTGTTACAACCTGATGTCCCGATTATCCTGATGAGTGATGGCAGATCACATGGAGAGATAGATACCCCATGTTACCAAGCCATCCAAGTAGTCCCACTGGCCTGCAAAATTCCTAATATATCAAAATGTGTAGCCAATATCTCAAGGCACTGAGATGAACACACCCACCCGGCCAATCTATAGATTTATTTATAAATTAAATAGAACTAAATGTGACTATGCAGGAGAAGCACTGGACTGTTAACCACAAGGTCAGCAGTTCAAACTCAATGACTCAATGAGGGCAGTTAACAACAACAGCAATTAGGTTTGTAGAGTGGTTTGCTATACAGCAAATGCTAACAGATTCAGTTAAAATCAATGTACTTAAAAATAAGTGTTCTGAATGTTTTAAGAATTGAGTACCTAACCAGGGGGCTAAAAAAGTTTTCCATACTTCCCTGTAAGAAGGTCATGTCATACACATCTTTTGAAGATAGCAATTTCCACTGGAAAGACATTATTTAATTTTCTACAGCTATTTTGTGTCCTTTTATTTTCTTACTAAAATAATACAGTACTGCCCCCACTCCTTTAAAAATGTTAAGTATTATTCCTTTATTCATTATTGACTTAATGTTTATTAAATATAAATTCTACAAGCATTTTCCCTGATCACTGGTCTTTTTCTGAAGTTTCTGGTAGTGTAAAGAGTTAACTTCCTTGGCTCCTAATCAAAAGATTAAAAGTGTTTGATTTCCTTTCAAAGGTACCTCAGAAAAAATGCCCTGTGGTTTGCGTCTAAAAAAATCAGCCATCAAAAACTTTATGTAACATGTTCAATGGTAACACATATAAGGTCAGTGTGTTGGAATCAACTCAGTGGTAAATAGTACTGTTGTTGTTCTATGGTGTCTTCGAGTTGGTTCCAACTCATAGAGACCTTAGGCACAGCAGAACAAAGCAGTGCTTAGTCCAGTGCCATTCCCGTTGTTGCTGTCACGATGTCAGTCCATCTCACTGGGAGTCTTCCTCTTCTTCACTCACCCTCCACTTTACCAAGCATGATGTCCCTCTGCAGGGATTGGTTCCTCCTGATAAAATATCTGAAGCATGGGAGAGTAAGTCTCACTATCTTCACTTCTAGGGAGCATTCTGGCTGTACCTCTTCCAAAATTGATTTGTTTGTTCTCTGGCAATTCACGGTACTTCAATATTATCACTCTAACACCATAATTCAAGTGCATCGATTGTCCTAAGGTCTTCCATATTTGTGGTCCAACTTTCGCATGCATATGAGGACATTGAAAATATCTTGGCTTGTACGAGATGCATCTTAGCCCTCAAATGGTTTTCTTTGCTCTTGAACACTTTGAAGGGGCCTTTTGTAGCACATTTGCTAATGCAATACTTTGTTTCATTTCTTGACTGCTGCTTCCTTGGGTGTTGATTGTGAGTCCAAGCAAATTGAAGTCTTCAACAACTTCTCCCTTTATCATGATGTTATTGATTGGTCCAGTTATGAGGATTTCTGTTTTCTTTACATTGAGGTTTAATCCACACTGAAGACTGAGGTCTTTTATCTTCATCAGTAAGTATTTTAAATCCTCTTTGTTTCCAGAAAGCAAGGTTGTATCATCTGCATTTTACAGGTTGTTAATAAGTCTTCCTCCAA
>NW_006408531.1:32112722-32113773 GCF_000296735.1 Chrysochloris asiatica | reverse complement strand
CACAGCAGAACGAAACACTGCCTGATCCTGGGCCAACCTCACTACTGTTGCCACGCTTGAGTCCATCGATGCTGCCACTTGGCCAATCCATTTCACTGGGGGTCTTCCTCTTTTTCTCTGACCCTCCATCTTACCAAACATTATGTCCTTCTCCAGTGGCTGATCGCTCCTGACAATATGTCTGAAGTATGAGAGATGAAGTTTGGCCATCTTGGCCTCAAAGGAGCACTCTGGCTGCACTTCTTCCAAAACAGATCTAGTGTTTCTTTAGGCAGCCCATGGTACTTTCAATATTCTCCTCCAACACCAAAACTCAAAAGCATCAATTCTTCTATAGTCTTCCTTATTCACTGTCCAGCTTTCACATGCATATGAGGTTATTGAAATTATCATGGCTTGAGTCAGGTGCACCTTAGTCCTCAAGCTGACATCTTTGCTCTACAACACTTTAAAAAGGTCTTGTGCAACAAATTTACCTTATGCAATACGTTGTATGATTTCTTGACTGCTTCTTCCATGAGTGTTGATAGTTGATCCAAGAACAATGAAGTCCTTGACAGCTTCAATCTTTTCTCCATTGATAAGAATGTCTTTTATTGGTCCAGTGGTGAGCATTTGTGTTTTCTTTACATTGAGATGTAATCAACACTGAAGGCTGTGCTTTTTGATCTTCATCAATAAATGTTTTAAGTCCTCTTTACTTTCAGCAAGCAAGGTTGCATCATCTGCAGGTTATTAATGAGTCTTCCTGCAATACTGATGCCACGTTTTTCTTGATATAACCCAGCTTCTCAGATTATTTGCTCAGCATACAGTTTGAATAAGTATGGTGAAAGAATACAACCTTGTCGCATACCTTTCTTAATTTAAAAGCATTCAGTGTTCCCATGTTCTGTTCGAACCACTGCTTCTTTGTCCATGTACAGATTCCTCATGAGCAGAACTAAGTGTTCCAGAATACCATACTTCACAATGTTGTCCATAGCTTGTCATGATCCACACAATCAAAAACCTTTGCATAGTCAATAAAGCACAGGTAAACATCTTTCTG
>NW_006408531.1:32111185-32112300 GCF_000296735.1 Chrysochloris asiatica | reverse complement strand
AAATATGACCCAGAGCATATTAAACTGAATTTAGAAATCATCTAAAGAACAGATTTGATACATTAAACACTAATGATCGAAGTCCAGAAATCAAGAACATTATACAGGAAGAAAGAAAAAGGTCATTAAAAAGACAAGAAAGAAAAAAAAAGACTAAAACGGATGTCAGAAGAGACTCTGAAACTTGTTCTCCAATATAGAAATATAGACATGCTAAAGCAAATGGAAGAAATTAAGAGGTAAAGAGCTAAACATAAAATTTCAAAGGTCAGCTTGAGAAGACAAAGTCAAGTATTATAATGAAATGTGCATAGATCTGGAGTTAGAACACCCAAAGAGAAGAACATACTCAGTATTTCTCAAGCTGCAATAACAGAAGAAAGTGTTCAATTCATTACTCAAAATATTGAAGGACTCCATGGGCAAAATATTGAATGATGCACAAAGTATCAAATGAATGAAGATGGAAGGAATACGCAGAGTCACTGTACCAAAAAGAAATGGTTCATGTCCAATCATTTTAAGAGATAACATATGATCAAGAATCAATGGTACTGAAGGTGCACTGAAAACACTGAAAAAGAACAAGGCTCTGAGAGTTCATTGAATACAAATGGAAATCTTTGTGGGCCTTGAGTCTCAGGACCATCATTTCAGGGGGGCGGTAAGGTGAGTTGGCATAACATAGTCTACAAAGACAAAGTTCTACATCCACCTTTGATGAGTAGCAACTGGCATTTTAAAATCTCATGAGTGGCCTTCTACAATTATTGCTCTCTCCATGTGCAAAAGAAAGAAGAATGATGAAAATTGAAGATGCTTGCAATGAATTTGCCTAATGAACTAATGGAACACATGAACATAAGTCTTTACAACTTTGAGACCAGAAGAACTAGATGGTGTCTGGCTACCACTACCAACTTCCCTAAAAGGGATCACATTAGAAGACCCCAAATACTTTGGAAGACAAATGTGGAACAAAACTCAAAAGTAGTTGAAAAACCATGGCTTGTTGGTTATAAAGAAACTGGAAGGACCTGAGGCTATGACCCTCGATCGCCCTTCAGGACTGAAACGGAATTCACCCTCATGGCCTAATTTTCAACCAAGCAATG
>NW_006408531.1:32109323-32110882 GCF_000296735.1 Chrysochloris asiatica | reverse complement strand
AAAAAAAAGTTTGTCAAAAATTGAATTCAAAATAATGTAGTTTTTCCACAGATTTATGAATCCCTCATATATGCCTTTCAATCAGCTCTATCAACAAATTGTTCTGTTGTCTAGGAACTGAGTATTAATTAGGGTTCCAGAAGCTGACTTAAGAAATGACTTATCTAATATTGCAATGAGTAAATATCAAGAATCACTGTTTGGGAAAATCTTAAAAAAATTATTTGAGATGTCTTTCTACATCTACCCTGTGTGGGGTTTCCAAGGCTGTAAATACAGGAGCAGAACGACTCATCTTTCTCACAGGAGAGGCTAGTGAGTTCAAACCACCTATCTTATGGTTAGCAGTTCTGGGCTTATCCTATAGAGCCACAGCACTCCCACGTCTACCATGGTGAATGAATTATTGGAAACACCCCACTCCCAAATTTCCATCTACTCCCAGAGATTGCATGAGCTCACACTCAATCAAATGAGGCCTGTCCTTGAACCTTGGGAATGAGACAAAAGGGTTTTGTTTGTTTTTTTCATTTTCCTCTATTGTATCCAGGCGCCTAGAATGGCACCAAATGCATAGTATGTACTCAGTTAATGTTTATTGCCTGACGGAGTAAATGAACTACTGCTAATCAACGAAATGTCAGGTCCTTAGCTATTTCTCTGATTTGTATCATTAAGAAAAATACAAGAAGAGTATAGTTCAGTTGTTGTTATTGTTGTTATGTGCCATCGAGTCGGTTCCGACCCATAGCGACCCTGTATGGGGTTTCCGAGGGTGTAAATCTTTACGGGAGTAGAAAGCCTCATCTTTCTCCCGCGGAGCAGCTGGGAGTTTCGAACCGCTGACCTTAAGGTTCGCAGCCCGATTCGTAACCACTACGCTACCAGAGCTCCTTTATAAGAGTTTATTGTAGGTTAGCTATATATTTAAGAGTTTATTGTAGGTTAGCTATATATTTCCAACTATGAGAATAAGCAGGTAATAGCAACAAATATCCTTGTAATAATTAATTTTTAAAATGCCTTTTTCATAAATTGCAACATAAAAAATATTATCAAGCTAACATGTTGTTGCCTGCTGGTGTAACTTTAGAATGGGCAGTTACTACACATGATGCTAGCATTTTTGCTTATATCACGAGTTTCTACCTGACCTTGTATAACCCCATTTTCACTCCCATTATGCCATTACTTTATAGGGAGGTTCTTTTGGGGTTTTCATTATGTCTGACGCATTTTTCCACTATGAGGAAGATGCCACTCATGTCTTCTCTACTAACCTCTTTCTGACCCTCATCAGTAGACTTTCTTTCACCCATCAACTCTTCTTGGACATTTTCTACTTACTGCATAATATTACACATTTCCACACCACAAAGTTTCCATCTCTCTTATGTCAAATAGTCTCTTAATTTTCTTATCCATTACCTTCTGAAATATATTTTTAAATCCTTCATCATCCCCTTTTTTGTTTTCTTTAATTGACCTTCTCTAGGAGCTTTGATAGCGTAGTGGTTACGACTCGGGCTGCGAACCTTAAGGTCAGCGGTTCGAAACTA
>NW_006408531.1:32101128-32109223 GCF_000296735.1 Chrysochloris asiatica | reverse complement strand
TCTGTCAATATATGCTTGCAGCCGTTTCTATATTACCTATAATAAAACTTTACTCACATGGGATATCAAAGAGATTGTCCAATGATTTCTGCATTCCATTGGGTCACCTCTCTTTGGAATGGTCACAAATACGGATCTTTTCCAATTGGTCAGCCAGATGTCTTCCAAATTTCTTGGCAGAGATGAGTGAGTGCCTCCTGTGCCACTTTACTTTCTTGAAAGATTTCAATTTTTATTCCATCAATTCCTGGTGTCTTTTTCTTTGCCAATTCCTTCAATGCACCTTGGACTTCCTCCTTCAGTATCATTGGCTCTTGATCATATGCTACCTCTTGAGACGGTTGAACATTAACCATTTCCTTTTGGTACAGTGACTCTACGTATTCCTTCCATCTTCTCTTGATGCTCTCTGAAACAGTCAATAATTTGGCGAGGGAATCTTTCAATAACGAAAGTCGAGGCATGAATTTTTTCTTCAGTTCCCTCAGCTTGAGAAATGCTGAGCATGTTCTTCCTTTTTGGTTTTCTGATGCCAGATCTTTGCACATTTTGTTGTAATATTTGCCTTTATCTTTTCAAGCTGACCTTAGAAATTTTCATATAGCTACCTTTTTGTGTGTGTGTTTACAACTGTTTTATTCCCAAAATAGTGCGCAAAAACACTGTTCAATAGGTAAATACACAAAAGTTGAGTATGGAATTGAATACTTCACAGTAGCAACAAAAAGAACAAGCTATAGTTACATTCATCAATATGCAGGAACTTCAAATACATTATGCTAAACAGAGGATTTCAATCTAAAAGCTATCAACTGAATGACAAGCAGAGACTGTTGTCAAGAATTCACACTGAGAGTAAGCTTTGAGTAAAAGGGCAGCATTATGACTATTTGGTAGGAAGCATTATTCTGTACTTTCCTTGTGGCACTGATTTTATGAATTGTGTGTCAAAATTATATTATAGAGCTTTTCAAAATTAGATTACCATTTACAATTTTTTAAATCTATGCAAGTAAAGAGAAATGCTCTTAGAAAAACTAATAATCAGCGAGAAGCAAATGACTAAAGAAATGACATGTGTATTTTCTTTCTAATGAATCTTCTCACCTATTTGCTGATGACTGAGGGAAAAATGACAAATTTTCCTCTTACATTCATGAGGCCCCATTCCACTGAGTTCTTATATATCTAGCTAGATTTGAGGATTGATAGACTATTTGCAACATTGCTTAAATTCCTAAGGCTCTCTCCACTGTGAGATTTTTTATGCCATTTGAGCTCTGAAGATAAACCAAAGGCTTCCCAATATTCCTTACATTTATAAGCCCTCTCTGCGCTATGAGTCTTTGTGCCAGGAAGTGTTCAGAACTGACTAAAGGGGTTGGCCACATGCTTGACTTTACAAGACTTCTATTATGTGTTCTTTAATGAGTAAGATGAAGCACAAGATAAAGGCTTTACTACACTCCTTGCATTCATAAGGCCTGTCTCCATTATCATATGTCATTTGTGCCCTGAGGTATGAGGAGTGAGGAAGACTCCCATATTCTTTACATCCATAGGCTTCTTTCAACAGTGTGTCCTTTTTGTTGCAGTGAGGGTTGTCACTGGACACAACAAATTTAACTTTTTAGGTAATTGAGTGACCAGCCTATATTCCTTTATAACTGTTGCATATCCTCAGAAATGAAGGTTCAAAACACTAAAAAGATACACAAATATAATACAAGGCTGATTTCTTTAAAGTCTGGGCTACTAAAAAAAAAATAAATGTGTCCACTATATCCCTTTCAAAAATCTTGCAATGTTGACCAAAACTGAATCAGATAAGTTTCTCTTCAGAAATTTCTAGAGTAGATTGTGACAAAACAGCTACATCTGAATTTTAAACTATATGGGATTAATCCCTAAAGGTAGAAATGTTTGTTAAATTTACCAAGAACAGAATCGTAATATATAAATATGCATGGATATTTTTACTACTGGTTGAGTTCTGGAAGTAGCCATGGGATCCTATGTTACAAAATTTTTATTTACTATACTTCTGATTTGGTGATATTCACACTATTGAAAACCCTTTCTTTTTTTAGTTCCCTTCACTCCTGAGTTTTCTTTATATTTTATAGAAGCATCTTATTTATTTTTATTTCCTTAGTTGTAACATATATTCAAATGTTTTAAAGTTTGTTTTCTTACTCCTTAATACAGCTCTGATATGGTTTTCAATCTTTTTAATAGATATTACAAAGCAAGTGATTTGTTTAATTTAAATTCCATGTTTGTATTATGCACCTATGTTTGGTTAAAATGAATATGAAGACAATTTTAGTATCATTGTTAGAATTCTGTATTTTCATTTGTAGTCTTTTCCTATTTTCCATCCCATCCCACCTTTTAGTGGGCAAAGAGTTACTCTGATGCTAATAAATTGGAATTTTTATGTTAGTGATAATTGTACTAACCTTTAAAATATACATTTAAATGTCATTTATTTATCTGATCTCTGATACAATCTTCCTTTTATTTTTCAAATGTGTGTTCTTTTCCTTTTCATTTTGTTTAATGAGGAATCGATTTCTTTGGTCCTATTTGTTGTTGTGTGCCATGCAGTCAGTTCCCACTCATAATGATCCTGTATAGAGTGCGCCAGTATTGTATTCATCTGTGACAAAAGCAAGTATGACAGCAATATGTTTCATCTAAGTTTGGATCAAGCTATATATTGATACATGTCTAAAGAAGTAAAACTGGCTTCTCCAAGATACAGGTGATGTTTTCAAGACCATAAAGCATGACAGGCTAGAGTCACTTAAAGCAAACGGCTCTCATGGCATACAAACTGTTCTCATGGGGCATACAAGTTTTTTTTAGGACTATCCAGACGTAAGGTAATCAAATGATAACTGACTTGTTATTTAGGAAATATAAAATATTCAACCAAACTAAATTACATCGACCCAAATAGTTTTAAGCAGAATTGGTCAAATTTAAATGTTATAGGAGACTCAGTGTCCTGAGGGTAAAGAAAAAACTTACCTACACTTCAATATGAGTGTCAACACCATATTTATTTAATTTTTAACAAATAAGAATTTGTTGCCTTTTTAAGCTTTCTTTATTAATGGAAAATAGAAATTAATACAGAGCAAAGTTATATTTATGTATATATATGTTGTTGTTGTTGTTAGGTGCCATTAGGTTGGTACCAACTCATATCAACCCTGTGTACAACAGAATGAAACACTGCCAGTCCTGTGCCAACTAAACAATCATTGTTACGCCTGAGTACATTGTTGCTGCCATTGTGCCAACCAATATGTTGGGGGCCTTCCTCTTTTTCTCCAACCCTTCACTCTATCAAACATGATATCCTTCTCAAGGGACTGATCCCTTCTGATAATATGTCTAAAGTATGAGAGATGAAGTCTAGACATTCTGGCTTCTAAAGACCATTCTGTCTGTACTTCGTCCAACACAGATCTGTTTGTTCTATTGACAGCCCATGGTACTTTCAATATTGTCCTCCAACATAATAAAAAGAACACATCAATTCTCCTGTGGT
The DNA here is from genome assembly GCF_000296735.1 of Chrysochloris asiatica. Lineage (NCBI taxonomy): Eukaryota > Metazoa > Chordata > Mammalia > Afrosoricida > Chrysochloridae > Chrysochloris > Chrysochloris asiatica. The sequence goes on along the minus strand of NW_006408531.1, from coordinate 32,105,661 downwards.
CTTTCTTATTTACTGTTCAACTTTCACATGCATATGAGATTACTGAAAATACCATGGCATGGGTCAGGCACGCCTTAGTCCTCAAGCTGACATCTTTGCTCTTCAACACTTTAAAGAGTTCTTGTGCAGCAGATTTACCTAATGCAAAACATCATTTGATTTCTTGGCTGTTGCTTCCATAAGTGTTGATGGTGGATCCAAGAAAAATGAAGTCTTTGACAACTTCAATCGTTTCTCCATTTATATGGATGTGGTTTATTGGTCCAGTAGTGAGGATTTTTGTTTTCCTCACATTAAGATGCAACCCATACCAAAGGCTGTAGTCTTTGAACTTCATCAGGATTTTAAGTCCTCTTTGCTTTCATCAAGCAAGGTTGTATCATCTGATTATTGCAAGTTATTAATGAGTCTTCCACCAATCCTGATGCCATGTTTTTTTCATAACATCCAGTGCTCAGATTATTTGAACAGCATGCAGATCGAATAGGTATGGTGAAAGAATACAACACTGGCGTACATCTTTCCTAATTTTAAACCATCCATTTTTCCCTTGTTGTGTTTGCACAACTGCCTCTTGGTCTATGCACAGGTTTCTCATGAGCACTAGTAAGTGTTCCAGAATTCTCATTCTCTGAAATGTTGTCCATAGCTTGCAATGATCCACATGATCGAAAGCCTTTGCAAAGTCAATAAAGCACAGGTAAACATGTTTCTGGTATTCTCTGCGTTCAGCCAAGATCCATCTGACATCAGCAGTGATATCCCTCATTCTACATCCTCTTCTTTATCTGGCTTGAACCTGGAGAAAATCTTTGTCAGTGTGTAGCTGTATAGCTGATTTTGTTTTATCTTTAGTAAACTTTTACTTGCATGGAATAGCAGTGATATTGTCCAATGATTTCTTCTTTCCTTTGAGTCACCTCTCTGAAAATGGCACAAATACAGAGCTCTTCCAGTCAATTGGCAAGGTAGTTGTCTTCCAAATTTGATGAGTGAGTGTCCCCAGTGCTTTGTCAGTTTGTTGCAAGATTTCGTTTGTTTTCCATCAATTACTGGATCCTTGTTCTTTGCCAATGCCTTAAATGCACCTTGGACTTCTTCCTTCAGGATCATTGGCTTGTCATAGGCTACCTCTTCAAATGGTTGAACATCAACCATTTCTGTTTTGCTACAATGGCTCTATGTGTTCCTTCGATGCATTCTGTATCATTCAATATTTTGCCCATTGAATCCTTCAATACTGTAAGTTGAGGCTTGAATTTTTTCTTCAGTTCTTTCATCTTGAGAAATGCTGAGCATATGCTCCCGTTTTGACTTTCTAACACCATGTCTTCATATTTTTCACTATAAATTTTACTTTTATCTTCTTCAGGTGGCTTTTGAAATTTTCTGTTCAGTTCTTGTACCTCCTTACTTCTTCCATTTGCTGTAGCATCTATGTACTGGAGAACAAGTTTCAGAGTTTCTTCTGACATCCCCTTTGGCCTATTCCTTTGTTTCTTGTCTTCTTAATTATCTTTCGCTTTCTTCCAGTATGGTATTCTTGACATCATCCCACAACACTTCTGGTCTTTGGACTTTAGTGTCTAATGCATCAGATCTGTTCTTTAGTTGATCTCTAAATTCAAATGAGATGTATTCAAGGTTGTACTTTGGCTCTAGTGGACTTGTTTTAATTTTCTTCTGCTTCAGCCTGAACTTGCATATGAGCAATTGACATTCTGTTCCGCAGTCTACCCCTAGCCTTGTTTTGACTGAAGATATGGAGCTTTTTCACAGTCTCTTTCCGCAGATGCAGTCAATTTCTGTGTATTCTGTCTGGTGAGGTCCCTGTGTATAGTCGTCTGTTATGTTGTTTAAAAAAGGTATTCATAATAAACAAGTCATTGGACTTGCAAAATTCTATCCAGCATCATTTCTATCACCAAGGCCATATATTCCAACTACTGATCTTTCCTCTTTGCTCCCAACCTTTGCATTCCAATCACCAGTAATTATCAGTACATCCGGATTACATATTTGATCAATTTCAGACTGAAGAAATTGGTAGAATTCTTCAATTTCATCAGCACTGGCTTTAGTGGTGCACAAATTTGAATAATAGTGGTATTAACTGGTCTTCCTTATAGGTATATGGATATTATCCTGTCACAGATAGCATTGTACTTCAGACAGATGTTGATATGTCCTATTTGATGATGTCATTCCCTACATAGTAAACCATGAGACTGTCAGATTCAACATGGCCAATACCAGTCCATTTCAGCTCACTAATGACTAGAGTATTGATGTTTGTGTGTTCCATTTCATTTTTGACAATTTCCAATTTTCCTAGATTCATGCTTCGTACATTCCATGTTTTGATTATTAATTGATGTTTGTAGTTGTTTCTGTTCATTTTGAGTTGTGCCCCATCAGCAAATGAAGGTCTGAGAGATTTACACCATTTGCGTCATCACAGTAAACTCTACTTTGAGGAGGCAGCTCTTCCCCAGTTGCATTTTGAATGTCTTCCAACCTGAGGAACTCATCTTCCAGCACTATATCTGACAATACTCTCGTGCTTTTCATCAAGTTTCAGTATTCAATATTCTGGTGCTAACAGATTTCACTGCTATTCATAATGTTTTCAGTGACTAAATATTCGGAAGTAGTCTGTCTCCCATTCGTAATCTGTCTTCATCTTGAAGCTCAGCTGAAAGCTGTCCACCATGAATGACTCTACTACTATTTAAAATACTGGTGACACAGCTTCCAGAATCACAGAAACATGTAAGCCACCACATTATGGCTGGACTTCAAAGTCAGTTTGAGCCACAGGGTTGGTGGTTCAAGTTCATCAGCTTCTCCTTAGAAACCCTATACAGGATCACTCTGGGCCAGAACCAATTCAATGGCATTTAACAACAACAACATATATGTAGAGCTACCCTTTATTGGATATCTGAAGAGCAGCTGGTGGTTTTGAGCTGCCCACCTGGTGGCTCACAGTCCAGTGCAAATCCAACAGCACTACACCAGGAGTCCATATATGTATAGAAGTGTTGTGGCTTGTTAGAGTACTGGACTGCTAATCACAAATTTGGCATTTAAAGCCCACCATCTGTTTTATGGGTGAAAGATGAATCTTCCTGTTCCATGAAGGGGTTACTGCCTTAGAACCCCTAAAGAGAGTGAATATATATAGTCCTGGTGTATTGTTGCAGTATAGTGCACAAGACCACAATGTTTGTTTGAACTGCAAGATAGACTTTTCAAACCCACCAGTCACTCCTTGGAAACCCCATACAGGACAGTTATGAGTAGAAAGTGGAAGACACGTAAACAACATATATACATAGTCCTTAACAGCTATGTATATTCCTTAACAATTCTATATGTATATGCTTATATATAGGACAACAACAATAATTTGTCCTGTACAGGGTTGCTTGAGTCAGAACTGACTTGATGGCAGTTAACAACAGTATATATATATATATATGGCATATATGTTGTTATTATGTGCTGTGGAGTCGGTTCCAACTCATAGTGACCCTGTACAGGATTTCCGAGGCTGTAAACCTGTACAGGATCAGAAAGCCTCATCTTTCTCCCGCGGAACAGCTGGTAGTTTTGAACTGCTGACCCTGAGTGTATACATGTATATATCCCTTAATAATTGTTGTTGGTGCATAAATTTGAATAAGAGTGGTATTGAACAATCATTAAGGAATATATTGGTTGTTAAGGTATATATATGTTGTTGTTGTTGTTAAGTGCCATCGAGTCGGTTCCGACCTATAGCGACCCTGTACAGGGTTTCCAAGGGTGTAAATCCTTACGGGAGTAGAAAGCCTCATCTTTCTCCCGTGGAGTGGCTGGTAGTTTCGAACCACTGACCTTAAGGTTCGCAGCCCAATTCGTAACCACTATGCTACCAGAGCTCCTTTAAGGTATATATATATATATTGCTGTTGACTGACATCAGGCCAAATCTAATTCAAGTGACCCTGTATAGGACAAAGTGTTGCTGTTTGTAATTCAGTACTTCCATTTTTGTTATTGTTGGGGTATATTGTTGTTGTTAAGTACTGTCAAGTTGCTTCTGATTCATGGCGACCTGTATAGAGTTTCTAAGGAGTGAATGGTGGGTTTGAACCACTGATCTTGTATTTAGCAGTCCAGTGTATATCCTACAGCATGCATACCAGGATATAGTATGTACAAAATGAATATTTTTAGTTTAATTAATTAAAGGAATGATCATGGGGAAAAAATTAGGCTTTATGCTGTTATAAAAATGTAGAACTTCGGAAATCCGATACAGAGTTGCTATGAGTTGGAATGCACTCAATGGCACACAACAACAGCAATGATACATAATGTCTCCCTATGCATTGTAGAGTGTCATCAATCCAGGAAAAGGGGATCACAAGAAAAATTTATATTAGAGATAATATTATAACTTAATTTGAGCCAAAACACTAAATAATGTAAGTTGCTTTAATAAAATTATTTGTTGTTGTTATTAGGTTCCATCAAGTCAGTACC
>NW_006408531.1:32099453-32100633 GCF_000296735.1 Chrysochloris asiatica | reverse complement strand
GTTGTTAATGAGTGTTCCTCCAATCCTGATGCCACATTTTTTTTTTCATAGAACCCAGCTTCTCGGATTATTTGCTCAGCAGAAAGGTTGAATAAGTATGGTGAAAGAATACAACCCTGTTGCACACCTTTCTTGATTTTAAACCCTTCAGTGTTCCCATGGACTGTTTGAACAAATGCCTCTTAGTCCAGGTACAGATTCCTTATGAGCACAATTAAGTGTTCCGGAATACTCATACTTCACAATGTTGTCCATAGCTTGTCATGATCCACACAATTGAAAGCCTTTGAGTAGTCAATAAAGCACAGGTTAACTTCTTTCTGACATTCTTTGCTTTCAGCCAAGATCCATCAGACATCAACAATGATATCCCTCTTTCCATGGCTTCTTCTGAATCCAGCTTGAACTTCTAGAAATTCTCTGTCAATGTATGCTTGCAGCTATTTCTGTATTACCTTTAGTAAAATTTTACTCCCATGGGATGTCAAAGATATTATCCAATGATTTCTGCATTCCATTGGGTTACCTCTCTTTGAAATAGAGTGAAGATTAATAATTTTGATATAATAAAATCTCAAATCAGACCACTTGTCTGTCAGTTTGTCACACTGTGATAACTTGCATGTTGCTGGGTTGCTGAAAGCTATGCCACTGGTATTTCAAATAGTAGTAGGATCACCCATGATGAAAAGGTTTTAGCTTAACTTCCAAACCAAGACACACTAGGAAGAAGGAAAGGTAGACTACTTCTGAATATTTAACCACTGAAAATATCAGTGCAATACTGTCAAATAACCACAGAACGCTTAAACATAATGAGTAGCACAAGAATGTTGCCATATATATAGTGCCAGAAGATGAGCTCCTCACATTGGAAAGCATCCCATGTAGGACTGGGGAAAAGCTGACTCCTCAAAGAAGAGTTAACCTTGATGAAGTGAACAGAATAATGCTTTTGGGACCTTCATTTGTTAATGGAACACAATTGAAAATGAGGGGAAGCTGTTGTAAACATCCATGAATGATTAGAACATGGAATGTATAAAATATGAATCTAGGAAATTTTAAAGTTGTCAAAAATGAAATAGAACACATAAATATGGGTATCCTAGATGTTAGTGTGCTCAAATGGACTAGTGTTGGCCATTTTAAATCTGATAAGCATATAGCTTAATATACT
>NW_006408531.1:32079734-32095798 GCF_000296735.1 Chrysochloris asiatica | reverse complement strand
GGGAGAAAGATGAGGCTTTCTACTCCCGTAAAGATTTACAGCCTCGGAAACCCTGTACAGGGTCGCTATGGGTCTGAACCGACTCAACGGCACTTAACAACAACAACAAATGTAACCATGTTTTTTCATTGTAGCACTTCAGTTTAGAAACACAATGTATTTTATCAGACTAGCATATTACAACATCCATCATGGCGATGATGTCCACATAAGGTCCATTATCAAACTGACTCGGGGAGAAGGGGTGAAGATCTTATATTAGCAGCACATTCTGTAGCATTTAAAATTGCAAATATGTTTAGCTAAGGCATCATGAATTCTGGGGAAACAGAAATGGGAATGGGATAGCTAATCCAAAATGAGCTAATGTATACCTTCTAAATGTAGTCCTGTAGGATGAGCACTAAACTGATAACCATGAGGTCAGTGCTTCAAACTCACCAGGTCCTCCTAGAAACCCTATACAGGGTCACTATGAGTAGGAGCCAACTCCATAACATTAAACAACAAAAATCTTATCTTCAGGGTTTTTCTACTCCTTATATATTTCTCTCTCTTTTGCTTTCTCATGAATGTCTGTTTTTAATATTTAGAAAATCTGGTTCGAATATGTCGTGTATAAGATACAACGAGAGTTCATGTTATGGAGGACATAAACACAGTCACGTCATTGTTAGTTGTTAGTTGACACTGAGGCAATTCCAACTCATGGCAAACCCGAATGTGCACAGTAGGTTTTCCTACTCCTTATATATTTCTCTTTTGCTTTCTCACGAATGTGTGTTTTTAATATTCAGAAAACCTAGCTCGACTATGTCGTGTATAAGATACAACGAGAGTTCACGTTATGGAGAGCATGAATACAGTCACGTAGTTGTTAGTTGTTAGTTGACGCTGAGTCAGTTCCGACTCATGGAGAACCTGGATGTGCACAGTACAATTAGTTTATATGGTTGTTAGGGCTATGACCATTCAGAAGCACATTGCCAGGTGTGACTTCCACATGCCTCTTAGTGGGTTTAAACCACCAACCTTTAGGCAAATAGTCAAGCACTTAAACGTTTGAGCCACCCAGGGACTCCTAAATATATCAGTCATGAAAGTATATAATTCAAACTAAGGTGGTTGTTGTTGTTATGTGCCGTAGAGTCGGTTCTGACTCATAGCGACCCTGTACAGGGTTTCCGAGGTTGTAAATCCTTATGGGAGCAGAATGCCTCATCTTTCTCCCGTGGAACAGCTGGTAGTTTTGAACAGCTGACCTTGCGTTTCACAGCCCAATTCGTAACCACTACGCTACCAGAGCTCCTTACGATATGGTTTAATGTTGAGTAGATTCCAACTTACAATGACCGTAGGGTAATTTTGCACCAGAGAATTTCTAAGGTTGTAAAAACAAAAAATCCAAGCCTACTACCATTGAGTCTTCCCACAAATAGCAATTCCTGTATGTTGTTGTTAGATTCCATCGAGTTGGTACTAACTCAGTGACCCTATGCACAATAGAACGAAACACTGCCCAGTTCTATGCCAACCTCACAATTGCTGCTATGCATGAGTCCATTGATGCTGCCACTTTGCCAATCCATCTCACTGGGGGGGGTCTTCCTTTTTTTTCTCTGACCCTCCACTTTACCAAATATGATATCCTTCGCCAATAACTGGTCCCTCCTGACAATATGTCCACAGTATGAGAGACGAAGTCTGGTGATCCTGGCTTCCAATGAGCATTCTCTCTGTACTTCATCCAACACAGATCTATTTGTACTTTTGGCAGTCCATGATACTTCCAATATTCTCCTCCAATGCCATAACTCAAATGCATCAATTCTTCTATGATCTTCCTTAATCACTGTCCAACTTTCACATGCATATTAGGCTACTGATAACACCCTGGCTTGAGTCAGGCACACTTTAGTCCTCAAACTGACGTCTTTGCTTTTCAAGACTTTAAAGAGGTCTTGTGCAGCAGATTTGCCTAATGTAATAAGTCATTTGATTTCTTGACTGCTTCTTCCATGAGTGTTGATGGTTGCTCTGAGAAAAAAATGAAGTCCTTGACAACTTCAATCTCTTATCCATTGATAAGAATGTTTTTATTGGTCCAGTGGTGAGGATTTTTGTTTTCTTTACATTGAGACGTAATCCATACCAAAGGCTGTGCTCTTTGATCTTCATCAGTAAGTATTTTAAGTCCTCTTCACTTTCAGCAAGTAAGGTTGTATCATCTGTATATCACAGGTGTTAATGAGTCTTCTTCCAATTCTGATGTCATGTTTTTCTTCATATAACCCAGCTTCTCAGATTATTTGCTCAGCATACAGCTTGAATAAGTATGGTGAAGGAAAACAACCCTGTATAGGGTTTCTAAATCTGTAAATCTTTATTACAGCAGAAAGCCTCATTTTTCTCCTGCAAAGTGACTCACCTTATGGTTAGTAGTCCAGTGCTTATCCTATCGTGCCAATGCTTTCATAAATCTTTATGAGAGTGGACTGCTGCATCTTTCTATTGCACAGTTACCAGTGGGTCCAAATCACTTCTCTTTTGTTACCACTGTGCCATCAGGGCTCCTAAGATAAATACGGCAAATTTTAAAGATAGGTTTATGATAAATATGACAAATAATAAATACAGTACTTTTTTGTTTGATTACTTAGATGATAGGTTTTTGGTATTGTTTTAAAGAATTAAGACATAAACTAGGCCACACAGGGATAAAATTTTGCTTCAAACAATTGTACTTGTGCCCTGGAACTAAAGAAAAGGAAAATCTCAAATGGGGAGAATATACATTCTCAATGCAGAAAACAATACATATGCACTCATTTAAAAATAAAAATATTGATATGGCTAGAACACTGAGTTTTGGAGAGTGGTAGTTTGTAGGAGATGGAGTAGGAGTACTCTTGGGTAGGAAGGAGTGTGAAGGAATAAAAGACTGCAAAAACTAAGTTGAAGAATTTGGATTTTATTTGGCCCATAACAGGAAAGTATCAAACTCAAAGTACTCTTTGTTTTTCACAACTATAAATTACCAGCAGTGTGAATTATTAGTTCCTTTTTATCGCTAATCTCAAATGTATGAATACTTCTACTTCACAATAAGATTCCAAAACCAGTTGAAATTTTCTTACATTGAGTTAAAGCGCTGGACTGCAATGTTGGTTTGAACTGCAAAGTCAGGGGTTCCAACTCACCAGCCACTCCTCGGAGACCCTATACAAGGACACTATGAGTCAGAACTGATTCAATGGCACTTAACAACAACAACAATCCTTAAAATTCAAAACCAGTAATTTACTTTTGTCAGGATCGCCCTTTATTGTTTCTGACCCTTTCATCCCCTACACATATTCTTAACATATGGTGTTTGAATCAGTAGGCATCTAAAGATTTATTCTGGAAAGTTAAAAGAAACAATATTGATTGAGCTTATAGGTTCTTAATATGATGTTCTTGAAGAGGAATGAGGAAATAATTGTATACTGTGTTATTACTAGCTTAGATCAAATAAAACCTTTCTTTTTAATGTACATATAGTTAAAAAACAAAACTTCTTGTGACATTGGCCCCAACAGAAATGACAGATAAACTTATATGACATTATAATTATTGCAAAAATTCTTGGATACTGTTATGTTCAACACTAATTCAAAACTGTAGTTATCAACTATGCTGCTAGATCTTATTATTTATTGCTAATACAGGGCCACCTATAAAGGGCTTAAAAACTTCATGGAATAATTCTATTATCTTTTAATTCCATTTTCCCATTAATTTTCTGAAGGTCCCAGGTATTGATCTTAGGTGCCATCAAGTTGGTACCTACTCATAGCAACCCTACACACAACAGAATGAATCATTGCCCGGTCCTGTGCCAACCTCACAACCATTGTTACATTTGAGCCAATTGCTGAGGCACTGTGCCAATCAATCTCGTTAGAAGTCTTCCTCTTTTTTCTCCAGCCCTCCACTTTGCCAAACATGATATCCTTGTCCAGGGACTGGTCCCTCCTGATAATATGTCCGAAGTATGAGAAAGAATGTCTGGTCATGTATATTGTTGTTGTTGTTAAGTGCCATCAAGTTCTGCCTCATAGTAACCCTGTATAGGGTTTCTGAGGAGCAGCAGATAAGTTTGGACAACCGACCTTGTAGTCCAGTGCATTATCCTATAGTGCCATACCAGGTCATCTATATTAGTATATTATAATTTTTTTCTAAAGAGTTTAGTACTATAATTTTATATCTACCACTTGTCTGTCGGTTTTTCATATTGTGGTGGTTTGTGTGTTTTTGTGATACTGGAAGCTATGCTACCAGTATTTTAAATACTAGAAGGGTCATCCATGTGGACAGGTTTCAGAGATGCTTCCAGACTATAACAGATGAGAAAGGAGGAAAGACAGAACACTTCTGGATGGTTAGGCACTGAAAAACATATGAATAGTAGTGAAATATTGTCAGATTTAGTGTCAGAAGATGAGCCGCTCCCATTGGAAGGCACTCAAAATATGACTGGGCAAGTGCAGCCTCCTAAAAGTAGATTGACCATGATGACATGAAAGGAACAAAGCTTTGTGATCTTCATTTACCGGTATGTCGTAACTCAAAATAGGATGAAATAGCATCCATTAATAATTGGAAGATAGAATGTTCAAAGTTTGAATCTAGGGAAATTGGAAACTGTCAAAAATGAAATGGATCATGTGTGGTAAGGTGGTGGTAGTGGTAATGTGCTGTGGATGTATTCTGACTCATATTGACCCTGTACAGGATTTCCAAGGCTGTAAATCTTTACGGGGGCTGACTGTGGAACAGAATATCAATTGCTCATATGCAAGTTCAGACTGAAGATAAAAAAAAATTAAAACAAGTCCATTGAGCCAAAATATGATCTTGAACACACCCCCACTGAATCTAGAGATCATCTCAAGAACAGATTTAATGCTTTTGATATGACTGAAGACCAGAAGAGTCGTGAGATGACATCAAGAACATCATACATGAAGAAAGCAAAAGGTCTTTTAAAAAAAACAGGAAAGAAAGAAAAGACCAAAATGTCAGATGTCAGAAGAAATGCTGAAACTTATTCTTGAGCACAGAAAAACCAAAGCAATGGCAAGAAATGAGAAAATAAAAGAGCTAAACAGAAAATTTCAAAGGGCAGCTGGAGAAGACAAAGTATCTTCATGAAATGTGCAAAACCTAGTTAGAAAATGGAAAGGGAAGAATAGGCTTACTATTTCTCAAGTTGAAAGAACTGGGGAAAAAAATTCAAATCTCAACTTGCAATGTTGAAGAATTCTATGGGCAAAATATCGAATGATGTAGAAAACATCAAAAGAAGATGGAAAGAATACAAGAGTATTCTTATATCCCAAAAAGAATTAGTAAATGCTCAACCATTTCAAAAGTTAGTATATGATCAAGAATCAATGGTTTTGCAGTAAGAAATCCAAGCTGCACCAAAAGCATTAGCAAAATACACGTCTCCAGAAACCAATGGAATATAAACTAAAATCTGTGAACAAAGTGATGCAGTACTGGAAGCTCACTTGTCTATGCCAAGAAATTTGGAAGAGAGCTACCTGACCAACCAATTTCAATAGAAGCAAATATGTGTACATTCCAAAACAAGGTTACTCAACAGAATGCAAAAAAAATCATCAACCAATATCATTAATACCACATGCAAAGAAATCTTTTTCTGAAGATAATTAAAAATCTGTTGCAGCATTACATCAACAGGGAGCTGCCAGACATTCATACTGGATTCAGAAGAGAATGTAGAACAAGAAATATCATTGCTGTCATCTGATGGAGCTTGGCTAAAAACATAGAAGTAAAGAAGGATGTTTACTTTTTCTGTTTTGACTATGCAAAAGCTTTTGACTCTGTGGATTATGACAAGCTATGTATAACATTGTGAAGCATGGGTATTCCAGAACACTTAATTGGACTCATGAGAAACCTTAGAACAGAACAAGGGGATACTGAATGGTTTAAAATCACGAAAGGTGTGGGCCAGTATTGTATACTTTCACCATACTTATTCAATCTGTGGGAGTGTGGTGGCTTTGTAGCATAAGTATTGAATTGCAAACTACAAGATCAGCAGTTTAAGCCCACCAGCTGCTCCATGAAAGAAAGATGAGGCTTCTGCTCCTGAGAAGATTTATAGCCTTAGAAATCCTATACAGGGTCACTATGAGTAGGAACCACTCATCTGTCAGTTTGTTGTACTGTGGTGGCTTTTTAGTTACTGTGATTCTAGAGGTCCTGCCATGGGTATTTTAAATACCAGCAGGGGCACCGACATTGGACAGGTTTCAGATGAGCTTCCAGATGAAGAAAGAATAGGAAGAAGGAGACACAAACTACTTCCAAATATTCCTTATCAATAACAGAGAAACACTGTCAGATATAGTGCAGGATAAAGAGCCCCTCAAGTTGGAAGGCACTCAAAATGTGACTAGGGAAGAACTGCCTCCTCAAAGCAGAGTTGACCATGATGACATCAATGAAGTAAAACCCATAGAAGTAAAGCCCACGGGACTTTCATTTGCTGATAGGGTATAACTCAAAATGAAGAGAAACAGCTGTAAACATCCATTAATTATCAGACCATGGAGTGTATGAAGTATGAATCTAGGAAAATTGGAAATTGTCAAAAATGAAATGGATCATGTTTGGTAAGGTGGTGGTAATGTGCTGTGGAGCCTATTCCAACTCATAGCTGTACAGGATTTCCAAGGCTATAAATCTTTACAGAAGCAGAAAGCCTCATCTTTCTCTCATGGCACAGCTGGTAGTTTCGAACTGCTGACCCTGAGATTAGCAGCCTGCTTCGTAACCACTATTGATAAAGTGGAGGGTCAGAGAAAAAGAGGAAGATCCCCAGCAAGATGGATTGGCCAAGTGGCAGCATCAATGGGCTCAAACATGACAACAATTGTGTGTTTAGCCCAGGACCAGGCAGTGTTATGTTCTGTTGTGCATAGTGTTGCTATAAGTTGGTACTGACTCGATGGCACCTAACAACAACAATATGAGTAGGTTCCAACTCAACATCACTTGACAGCAACAACATACAATCTGTGTGCTGAACAAAATCTGAGAAATTTAATTATATGTAGTAGAATGTGACCTCAGGATTGGAGAAAGACTTATCAACAACCTGTGATACGCAGGTGACAAAACCCTAATTGCTGGAAATGAGGAGTACGTGAATTACTTACTGATGAATATCAATGACTACAGCCTTCAGTTGAATTTCGACTCAATGTAAAGAAAACAAAAATCCTCACAACTGGACCGTCATGATAAATGGAATAAAGATTGAAGTTATCAAAGACTTCATTTTGGTTGGCTCCACAATCAGCATTCATGGAAGTATCAGTCAATAAATCAAAGAAAGTATTGCATTAGGTAAATCTGCTACACAAGGCCTCTTTTAAGTGTTAAACAGTAAATAAGTCTGTCTGAGGTCTAAGGTGTACCTCATCCAAACTATAGTACTTTCACTTACCTCATATGCTTGAGAAAGTTGGACAAAGAACAAGGAAGACCAGAGAAGAATTGATGCATTTGAATTATGGTGTTGGTGAAGAATATTGAAATCATGGATTGGCAAAAGGACAAATGAAGAAATACTGCCAGTATGCTCCTTAGAAGCAAGGTTGGTGAGATTTCATCCTTCATAGTTTGGACATTTTGTCAGGAGGGATCAGTTCCTGGAGAAAGACATCATGCTTGGTAAAGTGAAGGGTCAATGAAAAAAAGTAAGACCCCTAACAAGATGGATTGAGACAGTGGCATCAACAACGGACACAAACATAACAACAATTGTGAAGCTGATACAGGAACAGAGAGTGTTTCCTTCCCTTGTACACAGGGTCACCATGAGTTGGAACCAACTTGACGACACCTAACAACAACAACAATAAAATTCCATATAGTTGCTTTCCTTTTGACGACTTTCAGTTTCATTTCATGTACTTAAAAATATTATTTGAAAAATTGCTCCTTAAGCTACACTAGAGTTTCAAAACAGTTTCTGAAATAAAAAGGGTTAAAAATTTGTGCTTATTGAGCCTATTATAGGTATTATTGCTTCTTGTTGTTGTAAGAAACCTGTATTTAGACTTCTGCTTTGACTACAAAACTATTTCTGTATTTATCATACTTCTTCTAGTTGATAGCTCTGAGTCTTCCTAGACAGTTTTTATCACTTGAAAATTGACTGCAAATGGTTTCTTTTATTTAGTATGCCCTAGAGTCAGAACAGGCAAGAGGAAATAAAGTTGAGAGGAGCAAGGCATACTGAGGACAATTCCTTCAATTAAATGTTAATGAAAAAAATAAATGTATTTATTCCCTTGATTTCTATGACTTTAAAGTGAAATTCAGTATACGAATGAATTTATCATAAAAATGTCTAAATGCTTGAAATTTTGGGGCACATCCTTTGAGTTCCACTAGGGATAAAATGTAAATATATAATTTCCACTTCACCAAAACCTCCAGATAATATTTTTGAAATGTAATGAAATAATGCCTGGACTCCTCAGATGGAAGCTATCCCATAAGTACAAACTAAGATCATCATTTTCATAAATGTTTGGCTATTCAGATCTCACCCAAACATTTAACATTCTTTTCAAATGGCCTATGCATAGAAAAATGCAGTCAAAGCATGTTGCAATTGAAATACTTTCTCCTCTTCCTTTCTGGGTGAAGTAAAAGAGTCTTAGTGAATAGCCTGCTTAAATTCCAATGGCTTTATCAAATGAGACCCTGACCAGTTTGTTCAACAATATTTCAAGCTTCCCTTAGTAATTTCACTGCATTCCTGAACAATCAAGAAGGAAATGTGTGTTTTGCTATTTCTTGGCTCCATTCAGTGCCTGGTTTTATCAAGCTGCTGCACAGCACTTCTATCCTGAAAGACGCCTATGTGACTTGGATACCATTTCATAGAGTCACACTGGATCCTCTTATGTGTTGCCAATTAAATTATCTTCTCCTGCCTTTATCCCTGCCAAATAGGTTAAGGCTGAGATAGGGTCACACTCCTCTTAAATTGTTCTTTGAAATGTGGAAAGCCTAGTGGAGAATATGAGCATGTACATGAATGCCCAGTCTTTCCTAGCCTCAATGTAAGATAGCTGAATTTCTTTGAAGTAGTTCCTCCTGGTGTGTACCATTGCTGTTAATATCTAAAAACCGAAGCGTCTCTCTTCAATCTTATTGAATTAAATAATATCACTGCCCCAAACAAGGGGAATGTGGGATTCTACTACCACTTTGCCAATTGGATAACAAATCAAACATTACAGCAACTAAAAAGGGTTTAGGGAGACTGTCGTATTAAATTCTGGGGTCCTGTCTTGTATTTCTTTAAAACTGTCTCTAACCTGTGCACATCTAAAACAAAAAATAAATTATTTAAAGTATACCGTTAATTGCAATTTTGCATGTTTTATGTTCTACACTTTGCCTCAGTTCTTTTCCCACCAGAATGTTTCATAGCATCAAAGGAGCTCTGGTAGCATAGTGGTTACAAGTCGGACTGCCAACCTCAAGGTCAGCAGTTCGAACTACCAGCGGCTCCGTGGGAGAAAGATGAGGCATTCTGCTCCTGTAAAGATTTACAGCCTTGGAAACCCTGTGCAGGGTCACTATGAGTCAGAACCAACTCCACGGTACTTAACAACAACAACAACGTTCTGTACTTTGCCTCAGTTCTTTTCCCACCAGAATGTTTCATAGCACAAAAGTTAGATAAGGTGAGTTTAGTTTCAAGTAAATGCAAGGGATAGTAACTAAGCGTTTAGTTGATGTCCTATTTGCACCAAAATATTAGCTATCCATAGAAAGTCAGCTACAGCCTTAAGAAGGAGACAATAGACTCTTCTCTAAAACACTTGTTTAAAGTACCTCTCAGGCCTGTTGAGACTGTCAAGATGAACTTTACTTCTGTTGCCCAAAATGAGAATAAGAGAACCCAAGTTTTCCTTGTAAGAATAGACAAAAAAACAAAAAGTCTTGGGGGTGTGGCCCTCAGTCCCACTCACATACATACTGAGTTTTTCTGAAACCTAATCATTCGCAGACACTTGTCTATCCTACATATCCTTCTAGGCCTATGGCTAATGGAATTTCTAAGTGTTGTATAAGTACCTACATTACTATATTCTACTTCTGCCGGAAAAGTCCTTCTGACCCTGAGTGCTCCAATTCTCGTACCTCTGCAGGTGCCTCCACTCTTGCCCATGTTGAAGGAAGTGTAAGAGCACAGGCAGTCCTGAAAATGTTGTCACTTGCTTAAATATTTGCATACACAATTTCTGACACAGGAGAGTATCATCATGATGAAGTGTATGCCAAGTCTATATTTTTCTTACATTCTCAATCATAAGACTCATTTTACCAGAGTGAGGGTTTACAACATTTTAGGCAACAGAATTGAAAACAGCAAATGGCTGTTCATTTTTTAGTAGTTTTCTTTACAGCATCTTTTTTCTTTGAACTGCAGGACACACTTTTTATTTTATATGTCCCAAACTGTGCTATATGCCAGCTTTCTGTGGTAAGGTGTTAAATGCCATACTTTCCTGTGTTTATTTGGACAATGCTTTTCCAAAAACACTTCTCCATGTGAAAGAGATTTTGATTTGAGATTTCATAAGATTTCATCCACCAAGGAAATACTCATTGCAAAGGAGGCTATAGAGTGTGCTTTTCTCTTCATGGGCAAGACATTTTCACTTCAAGTTTCACAACATTTTGTTTTACTTTTAAATATGGAGATTGGGGTGTTTAATCTTAATAGAAGTTTAGTATATATTTAAGTGTCATGTGTATAAAGATGTATCCTTTTCCCCTTTTCCTACCTTTCTACACAAATACATACGTACATACACACACACACACAGAAATGCTTAGACCATTTGTAAATGATTCTCCAAGGCTTCTCTTCCTACCCACTCCTTCTCAAGTCCCATCCTTCTTCGTGCTCTAGCCTACTTTGTTTCCTCTATCCTTTCTCAATATTCTACCATTCTAACCAGCCACATAAAATTATGAGGTATTGGTGTTTCAGTAGTATAATTTTTGCCTTCTCTACCCAGGAGTTCTGGTGTGGCACCATAGGATAAGCACTCGACATCAAGATTGATTTTAACTGAAAGGTCGGCAGTTAAAACTCACCAGTCACTCCTTGGAAACCCTATACAGGTTCGCTATGAGTTGGAATTGACTCTATGGCACATAACAACAACAACAATTCCCAGGTTTGATTCCTGGGATACTCAGATTCAATTCATAGACAATAGATCTCATGTGTAGCCAGCACTTGTTTAACACTGAAGGCTTTCATGCTTCTGTGATGCTAAACTGGGTACAACAGAGATTCCAGAGTAAGACAGACTAGGAAGGTCTAAAAATCTATTTTTGAAAATCAGACAGTGAAAACTCTATGGATCACAATGATCTGGCTCATAGCTGATCCCAGGAATCGTATAGAACTGGGAAGCATTATTTTGTTGTTGTGTATTGGGTCATCAATTAGTCAAAAGCCAACTCAATGGCACTTAACTAACTAGACAAGTTTAGAAAACACTCCCATAAACATTACTGCAAAGAAAACTCTATGGGGCAGTTCTACTGTCACACAGGGTCAGTTGACTTGAGATCAACCTGATGTTATGCAGCAACAATATAAGTTTCAAGCTTTATTTGCAAATATCTATTTAGCAGGTAAAAATAAATTAGGAGAGAACTTAGCTATGTTCAGATGTGTAAAAAGTACATTGGCAATTGCTGACACACTTGAGTATTGATATCCTTCTGTAGATTTAAATAGTATTTTAATTCCATAATCCTCTACTGGTGTAATTCTTATATTTTATTCATTTGCAGATTCCTAACTTGTCCCTACCTTCTGTTTCAACCTCATTTCTACTGACTTAAAAAGTTTTAACCCCACTGAATTGCTTTCTTATACCAAATGCCAGGCTTTTTCTAACAGGGTCTTTGTATTGAGTCCTGGTGTGGCACTGTGGGTTACTGCACTGGACTGCAAAGTTGCTTTGACCCACAAGATTGGCAGTTCAAGCTCAGCAGCTGCTCCTCGGAAACCCTATACATTGTCACTATGTGTTGGAACAGACTCAACAGCACTTAACAACAACAATCCCTAGAAAGATCTTCACATAGTTGTTTGCTTGTTGCCTGCCAAATCTCAGATAAAATGGTACATCCTTATGGGGGGTCTTCCCAAATCCAAGTCAATCTAAATCTCATCCTTTAAACACAGAAAACTATCCCTTATATTTTCTCATAATTTTTATCATTATCTGAATAACTATTTCTGTTCATTCTGTGTCTTTTTAATTAAGGTGTAATTTACATAAAATGCACAGATTTTATGTACTCTTGGCAGTAAACCCTTGCCAACTTCCATCAGAGGCAATTAGTGTTCTTATTTCAATCTATATAGCTTGGTTTGTCAGTGCCAACACCTTGCTGTAAATGAAGTCATACAGTATGTATTCCTTCATGTCTGAGTTCCTTTGCACATCATAATGTTATTAGTTTTGGCTTTGGGTTTTCAAAGGATTTGTCTCTTTTATTCAATTGTCAATTGTATTAGCATTGTTGTTGTTGCCAAGTGTTGTCAAGTGTGTTCCAACTCATAGCGATCCTACATAGGATTTCTGAACAGCAACTGGTAGGTTTTAATTGCTGACCTTGCAGTTCGTAGTCCAGTGCTTATCCTACAGCACCGCACCAGGAGTCCGTTATTAACATTATTACTGTTGTTAAATGCCTTGGAGTCAGTTCAAAGTCATCGTGACCCTGTATAGGGTTTCCATGAAGTGGCTGGTGAGTTTGAACCACTGACCTTGTGTTCAAATCAACATTGTGGTCCAATGTTTTATTCTACAGTATCACATTCCTTTATAAACTTTTCAGTAATTATAGGTACTACAGTGACCTTTGGAGTCCTGGTGTGGTGCAGTGGGTTAATGCACCAGACTGCAAAGCCGTTTGAACTACAAGGTCGGCAATTCAAGCTCACCAGCTGCTCCTAGGAAACCCTATACAGGGTCGCTATGGGTCAAAACTTACTCGACAGCAATTAACAACAACAACATAGTGACCTTTACTCTATCGATTGTGGTATTGGCAATATATCTTTTCTTTATTGATGCACTTTTTTTATGTGTATGAATTTTATTAATCTTTAAAAATAACCAACCTTTGTTTTTGTTTATCTTTCTCTCATGTTTAATATTCTTTATGCAATATCTTTGATATTCCATGTGAGTAAAATTTTACTAAAAGTAATATAGAAATGACTACAAGCACACATTGACAGAGAACTTTCAGAGGTTCAAGCTGGATACAGAAGAGGATGTGGAACTACGGATAATATTGCTGATGTCCAATGGATCTTGGCTGAAAACAGAGAATACAAAAAAAAAAAAAGATGTTTGCCTGTGTTTTATTGACTACACAAAAACTTTTGATTGTGTGGATCATGACAAGCTATGGACAGCATTGTGAAATATGAGTATTCTGGAACACTTAATTGTGCTCATGAATAATCTGTACCTGGACCAAGAGGCAATTGTTTAAACAGAATACGAAAACACTGAATGGTTTAAAATTAAGAAAGCTCTGAGACAGGGTTGTATTCTTTCATCATACTTATTCAACCTGTAAGCTGAGCAAATAATCTGAGAAGCTGGGTTATATGACAAAAAAGTGGCATCAGGGTTGGAGGAAGACTCATTAGCAACCTGCGATATGCAGATGATACACCTTTGCTTGCTGAAAGTGAAGAAGACTTAAAATACTTAATGATGAAGATCAAAGACCATAGCCTTTGATATGGATTGCATCTCAATGTCAAGAAAACAAAAATCCTCACCACTGAAAACATTCTTATCAATGGAGGAAAAGATTGAAGTTTTCAAGGACTTCGTTCTTCTTGGATCAACCATCAGCACTCATGGAAGAAGCAGTAAAGAAATCAAACAACGTATTGCATTAGGCAAATCTGCTGCACAAGACCTTTTTAAAGTGTTGAAGAGCAAAGATGTCAGCTTGAGGACTAAGGTGTGCCTGACCCAAGCCATGGTATTTTTCAATAATCTCATATGCATGTGAAAGCTAGACAGTGAATAAACAAGACTGTAGAAGAATTGATACTTTTGAGTTATGGTGTTGCAGGAGAATATTGAAAGTGCCATAGGCTGCCAAAAGAACCAACAGATCTATGTTGGAAGAAGTACAGCCAGGGTGCTCCTTGGAGGCCAGGATTGTCAAACTTCGTCTCTTATACTTTATACATATTGTCAGGAGGGACCAGTCACTTGAGAAGGATATCATGTTTGGTAAGGTGGAGGGTCAAAGAAAAAGAGGAAGACCCCCAGCAAGATGGATTGGCAAAGTGGCAACATCAATGGGCTCAAACGTGGCAACAATTTTGAGGTTGGCCCAGGACTGGGCTGTTGTGCATAGGGTCACTATGAGTCGGTACTGACTCAATGACACCTAACCACAACTATGCAATTAATTCTCATTCTAACCTATGTTATTTTTTTCTTCTACAATTTCAGGGTTTAATTTGCTCTTCTTTTTGAAAATTTACAATAGAAACTTAGATTATTGATTTTAAATTTTCTGTTAAAGTTACAAAATTTCCTTTATGTGCAGTTTTTGCTGCATCTCAAAAATTTTGATCTGTTGTGATTTTATCAACATTCAGTTCAAAATGTTTTCTAATGTACCTTGTGATCTGTATCTTGCCACATGAGTTACTTATAAAAGTGGCATTTAATGTCTAAACAAGGAACCTCCTGTACTGTAGGTTTACTATGAGTCCAATTCAACAATGATAGCACACAACAACATCTAAACTGTAGTAATTATCCAGATATTATTGTTATTGCTATTAATTTATAATTTAATTGTGTTATAAGAGAACAAACTCAGAATGAGTTTCATTCTTAAAAGTTATTGTCACATTATTTTTTTACTTTTTATTGTGAATTGAGTGAAAGTTTACAGAGCAGACCATCAGTTTTGCATCCAACAGATCACATTTTGTTTCATTTCAATGACTGCAATCCCCTCCATGTAACATAACTTATCCCACTTCCTCCCTGTCATTCTTGCTTCCATTCCACCTTCTTACCCGACCCTTCTGAATTTTATCCTTAGGAAATTCTGCCTTTTGATCTTGAATGATTGACCATTCTATGATGTGCATTCCTCACTGGTGTTGTTATCTACCCATATATATACAGCTATCTATTGCTTGGTTGAAAATTGAGCCATGAGAGTGAGTTCAGTTCCAGATGTGAAGGGTGAACAAGGACCATAGTCTCATGTTCCTCTAGTCTCTTTCTGACCAGTAAGCCTGGTCTTTTTATATTTCTGCATTTTGTTCTCCTTTTCTCCCCTTGTATCTGGGACGTTCAAATATGATAATTTTCAGAGCAGTTGATAGTGGTAGCCTGGTACCATCTAGTTCTAGTCTCAGGATTGTGAAGACAGATGTTCACATGTTCTATTAGTCCATTGGGCTGATTGTTTCCAAACATCTTCAGTTTTCATCACTTTTCTTTCCTCCACACACGAGAGACCAATAGTTGCACCTTAAATATCTGTTCACGAGCTTTTAAGATCCAGTTGATACTCAAAAAAATCAAGGTATAGAACACTGTCTTTGTGGACTATGTTATGCCAGTTGATTATGGTATGCCCCACAACTATCGTTCTGAGGCCTCAATCCCAGAAACTGATTCCTTCAAAGTGCTTGATAATATCTAAGAAGTTTCTATAATTCTGCTCTCTGCATACTGCACCATGTTCATGGATTTCTTTGCAGCAAAGATAAATACCCATGTACAAATATCCTCTGTCAAGCATTTATATATTTGTATACTCTCTTTCTCCCATATCTGTTCAGCCTGTGCATCTGGTAGCGTAGTGGTTACGAATCGGGCTGCGAACCTTAAGGTCAGCGGTTCGAAACTACCAGC
>NW_006408531.1:32066392-32079194 GCF_000296735.1 Chrysochloris asiatica | reverse complement strand
GCCGTCGAGTCAGTTCCGACCCATAGCGACCCTGTACAGGGTTTCCGAGGGTATAAATCTTTACGGGAGTAGAAAGCCTCATCTTTCTCCCGCGGAGCTGCTGGTAGTTTCGAACCGCTGACCTTAAGGTTCGCAGCCCGATTCGTAACCACTACGCTACCAGAGCTCCTTGTACTAAAAATTGTTTATCCATTCTTCCCCTGATGGGCATTTAGGCTGTCT
This sequence comes from Chrysochloris asiatica, assembly GCF_000296735.1. Taxonomy (NCBI): domain Eukaryota; kingdom Metazoa; phylum Chordata; class Mammalia; order Afrosoricida; family Chrysochloridae; genus Chrysochloris; species Chrysochloris asiatica. The sequence goes on along the minus strand of NW_006408531.1, from coordinate 32,078,972 downwards.
CCAACTATCTGCAATTATGACTAGTGCTGGGATTAATATTGGAGTATGTATCTATTTGTGTCATTGCTCTTATTTTTAAGAATATATGCCAAGGAGAGGGGTTACGGGGTCATATCATATTTGTATTAACTTTTTGAGGAAGCACCATACCATTTTCATACCGGTTGCACCATTTTATAGCCTACCAGCAATGCAGGAGAATTCAAGTATCTCCATACCCTGGATGCATTTGTCTTCAGATATAATGATCCTCTCATTTGTTGTTTCATGATACACTATTCACCACTCATCTGCAGCTTGTCTTACTCTGGTGGCTTACATGTTAATGTGATTCTGGAAGCTATACCATGGGTATTTTCAACACCAGCAAGGTCATTAAGGTTTCAACTGCGCTTCCAGATGAACATAGACTAAGAAGAAGAATGAAAGATTAGTTCAGAATATTTACTCTCTGAAAGCCTTATGAATAGCAGTGGAACACTGTCAGCACCAGAATATGGAATACTGAAGCCTGATGAAAATGAAAAGCACCATAATATTGTCAGGTGTAGGGCTGGAAGATGAGCCACTTAGGTAGGAAGGCACTCAAAACACAACTGGGGAAGAGTTGCCTCCTCAAATTAGAGTTGATTGTGATGACAGGAAAGGAATAAAGCCTTTGGAACCTTCATTTGTTGATAGGACAAGCTCAAAATGAAGAGAAACAGCTTTAAACATCCATTAATAATTGGAACATGAAATGTACGAGTATGACTCTAGGAAAATCAGAAATTGTCAAAAATAAATGGAATGCATGAACATCGATAGCCTAGGTGTTTGTGTGCTGAAATGGACTGGTATTGGCCATCTTGAATCTGAAAAATCTCATGATTTATTATGCTGGGAATGACAAATTGACGATGAATGGCATTGCATTCAACATCAAAAAAGAACATATTAAGATCTGTCTTGGAATAAGATGTAGATGTTATTGTTGTGGTTAAGGCCATTGAGTTGGTTCCAACCCATAGCAACCTTGTACAGGGTTTCCAAGGAGCAAGAAACTGGTGAGTTTGAACTGCTAACTTTGCAGTTCAAATAACTTTGTAGTCCCGCACATTAACCCACAGTGACACACCAGGAATTTGCAATGCAGATAGGATAGGAAAATATCCATATGCCTACAAGGAACTAGTTAATATCACTATTATTCAAATTTACACACAAAACATTACAGCCAGTGAGGAAGAAATTGAATAAGTCTACCAACTTCTCCAGTCTGAAACTGATAATAAATGCACTCAAGATGTGTTGATAATTACTGGTGATCAGAATGCAAAGGTTGGAAGCAGAAAGTTAGGATCTGTGGTTGGGAAATATGGCCTTGGTGATAAAAACTATGCTGGAGATAGATGCATGATAGAATTTTGGAAGACCAATAACTTCTTCATTACAAATACCTTTTTTATACAGCATAAAAGACAACTATACACATGAACCTCACCAGATGGATTACTCAGAAATCAAATTAACTACATCTATGGAAAGATATGGTGAAAAAGCTCCATCTCATCAGCAAAAGCACAGCCAGGGTCAAGTTTTCATATAAAAGCTCAGGTTGAAGGAAAATTAAAACAAATGCACAGCACCAAAATATGACCTTGAACATATTCCACCTGAATTTAGAGATCATGTGAAGAACATATTTGATACATTAGACACTTAAGACCAGACCGGAAATGTTGTGGAATGACATCAAGACATCATACAGGAAAAAAACCAAAAGATCAATAAGAAGACAAGAAAGAAGGAAAATACCAAAATGGATATCAGAAGAGACTGTGAGACTTGCTCCCCAGTATAGAGATGCTAAAGCAAATGGAAGAAATGAGAAGGTAATAAAGCTGAACAGAACATTTCAAAAGGCAGCTCAATAAAACAAAGTCAAATATTATAATGAAATGAGCAAAGACCTGGAGTTAGGAAGCCCAAAGGGAAGAACACGCTCAACATTTCTCAAGAAGAGAGAACTGAAGAATAAAATTCAAGACTTGACTTGAAATATTGAAGGACTCTGTAGGCAAAATATTAAATTATTGAGAAAGCATCAAGAGAATATGGAAGGATACAGAGTCACTGTACCAAAAAGAAATGGTGGATGTTCAACCATTTCAAGATGTTGCATATGATCAAGAGCCAATGACACTAAAGGTACAAGACCAAGGTGCAATAAAGACATTGGCAAAGAACTTGGGGTTGGAAACTGATGGAATATAAATTGAAGTCTTTCAACAAACTGATGCAGCACTGTTGGCACTCACTCAACTATGCCAAGAAATGTGGACAACATTTACCTGGCCAACTGATTGGAAGACAGCCATATTTGTGTCCACTCCAAACAGATGTGACCCAATAGAATGCAGAAATCAATGGACAATATTATTAATATCATATGCAAGTTAAATTTTGCTAAATATAATTCAGAAATGGTTGCAACAGTACATTGACAGAGAACTTCCAGAGGTTCAAGCTAGATTCAGAAGAGAATGTAGAACAAGGGATATTATTGCTAACATCAGATGGATCTTGGCTGAAAGCAGAGAATGCCAGAAATATGTTTACCTATGTTTTTTTGACTACACAAAGACTTTCAGTGGTGTAGATCATAACAAGCTATGGACACCATTGCAGAGAATGAGTATTCCGGAACATTTAATTGTGCTCATGAAGAACCTGTACATAGAACACAAGGCAGTTGTGTGAACACAAGGGAGCACCAAATGATTTAAAATTAAGAAAGTTGTATGCCAGGTTTGTGTTCTTTCACTATACATATCCAATCTGTATGCTGAGCAAATAATCAGAGAAGTTGGATTAAATTAATAGAAATATGATATCAGGATTGGAGGAGGACTGATTAACAGCCTGCGATACGCAGATGATACAACCTTGCTTGCTTGCTGAAAGCAAAGAGAACTTAAAATACTTACTGATAAAGATCAAAGCACCTCAATGTAAAGAAAGCCAAAATCCTCACCATAGGACCAATAAATAACATCCATAAAAATGGCGGTAAGATTGAAGTTGTCCAAGAATTTCTTTTGCTGGGATTAACCATCAACATTCATGGAAGCAGCAATCAAGAAATCAAAGGACATGTTGCATAGGGCAAATGTGTTGCACAAGTCCTCTTTAAAGTGTTGAAGAACAAAGATGTCAGCTTGAGGACTAAGGTACACCTGACCCAAGCTATGATATTCTTAATAACCTCATGTGCATGTGAAAGCTGGACAGTGAATAAGGAAGCACATAGAAGAATCGATGCACTTAAGTTATGGTATTGGAGAAGAATATTGGAAGTACCATGGACTGCCAAATGAACAAACCAATCTGTGTTGGAAGGAGTGCAGCCAGAAAGCTCCTTGGAAGCTAGGATGGCCAGACTTTGTCTCTTATACTTCAGATATATTGTCAGGAACAACCAGTCCCTGGAGAAGGATATCATGTTTGGTAAAATGAAGGGTCGGAGAAAAAGAGGAAGACCCCCAATGAGATGGATTGGCACAGTGATAGCAGCATTGGGTTCAAACATATCAACGATTGTGAGGTTGGCACAGGATCCGGCAATATTTCATCCTGTTGTGCATAGGGTCACTATAAGTTGATACTGACTTGTTGGCATCTAACTACAACAATAAATTCCACTCAATTAATATTTGATTTCATATATCTTCTTGTTCTAAAGCTCTTCTGAAATTCCCCATTTCTTCATCCATTATTACAATTTTCTTTGTTGACTCATTACAGTCATATTAGAGTGTAAGTAAAAAAGCATTTGCACTAGGTACCAGTTCATACATGCATTGGTTTTTTCTAGACAAAACATGTTTAAACATGTCTCCATAATCAGTAGATGACTGTACACAGTAAGCTTGTCGTATTCTCAGGATGCTGCCTTCAAATAAAAGTTCCAACCAGAACAGTAGTTTTCTGAAGGGATCAGCTAGATCATTTAAATTCAAGGCAGAGAGGTCAACTTATAAGGTTATGGTGTTTGATTGTGTAGATCCCAGTGAAATAATCTTGATTTGTTGTCTCAAAGGACAAAGGATAATCAAAGGAGCTTATTTTGAAGAAGTTTTAAGAAAATTGAAAAATGCATAGATAAGAAAGTTGCGCTGAGAAATTGTTTTCCATCAGACAATATACATGCTCATTCTATAAGGAAAGCAAAGCACAGTTGACAATAATTTCACTGCAAAATCATATCTCATTCACCCTATAGTACTGAGCTTGCCCCTTCAGATTTCTTTTTGTTCCAAAAACTCAAAGAATATTAATAAGGAACACAATCTGAATCTCTCAAGGATGCTAAAACTAACATTTTGACTTGATGTAAATCAAAAAGTGCAGAATTTGGGGGGAAAGGGTCAGAGAGATGAGAACACCACCTCCAGACATATATAGATGTAAACAGAGGATATATTGAGAAACAATAACTTCACAGCTTGATATTTTGTTTAATAAAGGTGTCTATGATTTTGTAGCAATACCTTTTGACTTATCAATATGTTACTTGTAATACCTATTATTACATTCTGAAATCTAAGACTTTCAAAACATTCTGCTTCTATTTTCTTCTTTAATATAGTTACCATTTTCTTGTTTGTTCACATGTCTAATAATGCTTGTCAGGTATTCCACATAATATGTATGTTGTTGTTGTTAAGTGTCATGGAGTCAGTTTTGACTCCTAGCGGCCCTGGTTAGGGTTTCTGAGAAGCAGCTGGTGAATTGGAACCACAAACCTTGTGATTCAAACTGACCTTTTGGTTGAGTGCTTATCCTACAGCGTCATACCGTTTGTTATCTTTCCCAGAGGATAGTTGAGTCCTTTTCTATCAGATAATTAAATTACTGGCAGATGAACTTAAATTTGTAGAAGGAGTACTGACAGCATAGTGGATTACAAATTGGGCTACTAACCACAATATCAACAGTTAAATCTACCAGTTGCTCTGAGGGTGAAAGAGACTTTCTGCTCTCACAAAGATTTATAGCCTCAAAAATCCTCTCTGTGATCACTATGAGTTGGAACTGACTTGACGGCACACCACCACCTTAAATTTGTAGAGGTTTGATTTCACTCTTTGTTAGAAAGGACTCTTTTGTTTCATCCCTTAATTCTGAGGAAATCCCTTAGTCCTAAAACATAGTCTTCATTCTCAAAATGTGGAAAGTCTGAGGTGTTTACTAACTTGGCATGTCTTGACTCCAAACTTTCTTACTTCTGCATCTGAAATATCTACTCCGTTCACTTAACGTTACAACTGTTGCTCTCTCTCGGGACTCCTTGTAATCTCGTATGCACATGTGCAGTTCAGATGTTAGCCAAAGATTTGAGAGAATTTTATAGGCAAATAAAATTCACAATTGTTCTCTCCTTTCCAGCACTCTGACTCTCCTGAATACATTGTGTGGCCCCTGAATCCAATAAGATTGTGGTTTTCTGTTTCTCTTTTGGTTGTTCAACACTATGTTTGCTTATTTATTTATTGGTTATTCATATTTTACTTGTGATTTTTGTCTGAATTCTCCCATTGAAGTTTAATCACACAGGAAAAATGATATTTTAAAGTGCACGTGACCCAAGCCATGGTATTTTCAATAACCTCATATGCATGCGAAAGTTTGGTAGTGAATAAGAAATACTGTAGAAGAATTGATGTATTTGAGTTATGGTGTTGGAAGAGAATATTGAAAGTACCGTGGACTGCCAAAAGAACAAACCAACCTATAGAAGAAGTACAGCCAAAATGCTTCTTGGAAGCCAGAATTGCCAAATTTTGTCTCTCATACTTCGGACATATTATCAGGAGGGACCAGTCACTGAAGAATGATCTCATGCTTGGTAAAGTGGAGAGTTGGAGAAAAAGAGGATAAACCACAAAGATATGGATTGGCATAATGACAGCGACAATGGGCTCGGGCATAGCAACAATTATGAGTGAGGTTGGCCCGGGACCAGGCAGTGTTTCATTCAATTGAGCATAGGGTCGCTATGAGTTGATACTGACTCGATGGCACCTAACAACAAAAACATTTTATTTCCAGTACATGATACCCTGCATATCACATAGTAGATTCTTAAGAAATAATTACCTGACTGTTAACATGTTACATTATGCAAGATGAGAGTGCTTTGTATTAGTTAGAACCTTGACCACATTAATTCTTGCGATACATATTAATTCTTGCAATACTATTAAAATAAGCAGAACATTTATACAGATAGAGGAAAAAATGTCAAAACCATTTAAGACACAATAGAATCTACTTAGATCAAAGGAGAGCCTAAGACAACCAAGTATATGAATGGTTAGTATTTCTAGGTGATTTGTTACTGTACAATTACTGAATATAAGAAAACAGAATGGAATTAATGAACTCTTTATTAGGGTTCTATAATCAACCTTGGAGTCCTGGTGTGCCAAGGACCTGCCTTGACACGAATGTTTGGTTCATGAGGTAGGGATATCTGGTGGCGGTAGAAATATAGAAAGACACAGCAAGACACAATGAGAGAGACAAAGAGACACACCGAAACCAGAGTGGATGCGGGACTGGCAGCAGGCAGATCCTGCATTGCAAATATCTCAGCCATGAGGGCCATAAGATCCTGCATAGTAAACATCTTAGCTAAGCAGGCAGTACACACCCCGGGCTGGTTGCAATGCTGGACTGAGCACCCTGCATGCCGTAACGCATGCCTTGCCAGCCGTAATGCCCCCCTGGATTCGTTCTGCGCCTCCATTTTATTTAGGGGAGGAACTTTACACAAAGCTGGGAGGGGCTAAGACAAGGTATAGCTAACAATCTTACTTTTCCAGCCATTCAGGCAACTTTATATCGTACTTAGCAGGTTCGAATCTCAGGCCAGCAACTCAGTTTCTCGAGCCTGATTAACATACCTTTTAGCACCTAGCCTCAAATGGCGGAAGATAAAGAGGATTGGGAGGAGTCCCATTGAGTCGGCTGCCCAGCCCTGGCTTCTCAGGAAGTGAGATGCCTGGGTGAATGGGGCTGCACCTGGAAACACTTTAGGGAGGGTGTCCTTTTGTCCTTAGAACAAAGACTTGGGAAGCCACCCATTTACCTTAAGTGAATTCTTTGAGGAAAACTTTGCCTTTAGAATTTTACAGTCTTTAGGAGATTTTTACATTTATCTGTGGATATCAAGGGCTTATGTATGAAATTAATAATAAACATGACTGAATAATCAGATGAAAAACAGTTTGCTAGATGGCAAGAGTTTGTTCCTCAGAGCCTGCGGTCTGCAACACTTGGGCCCACAGGGCCTCGAACTCCTGACCAGGTCTGCATGGTCTGCAACACTGGTGTGGGGCTGCTGGCTAATGCATCAGACTGCAAAGTTGTTTGAACTGTACCGTGGGTGGTTCAAGCTCACCAGCTGCTCCTTGGAAACCCTATACAAGGTTGCTATGGGTCAGAATCGACTGGAAGGCACTCAACAACAACAACAACATAATCAACCTTACTGCAAAGGAAATTATGTACAAGCTTTACATTTCTGCCCGTGTAGAGAAATAATGAATCTGCCCATGATAGTGCTGAAAAGCCATCTCAGCTAAATTCTTTCCCCTACAGTGAGATGGCAATCTAGTCTGTCTGCTCAGCAGCACTCACTGGCCAGTCTCTGAGACATCCTTCTGTCTAAACCATTTGAGATCCCAAACTCCTAACCCTCTCTATCAGAAAAATACAGAACCAGACTATTCTGATACTACAGAGTCCTGTGTGGCACTGCAGGATACACAGTGGACTTCAACGTCAGTTTGCACTCCAAGGTTGGTCTTGGAAACCCTGTCAGGGTTGCTATGAGTTGGAACCGATTCGATGGTAATTAAGAACAACAACATTTTGATACTACAGTTCTATTAAGTTAAAAGAGAAATAGCTCAAACTTTAATGTAACCATTTTAAGTTAACTGTAAATAGATATCACTGGACTGCAACCACAAGGTTAGCAGTTCAAACCCACCAGCTGCTCTTTGAAAATCCTATATAGGGTAACTGTGAGTCAGAACCGACTCCACAGCACTTAACAGCAAAACAAGAAATAGATACCAATCACATAATACACCTTATGAAATATTTCCTAAATGTAAGAATTGCCATATTTCTCATACTTAAAAATTTCTCTACCTTAAAAAATGTCTTCTGTTTGATTCTTTCCCTGCCTTACCTTTAGTATTTTAATAATTTGCATGTCTTTCCAAAGACAGAAATATTGATGAAAATGTCATTTAAATACCCAGTTTATAGCATTGCATTTAGGAAAATATTTTGGATCATCTCAATCACTGGAATTTATTCACCTCTTAGAAAATATTTCATTCTGGAAATAACATCACATTTTTCCCCTCATGCAAAGTGAGCAATCCATAGTCATATGTTGTTTCTTTAAGCTACAGTTACAAAACTGAGTGCCTAGCATTTATAATCAACTGCTTCATTTAATTCAGATAGATTTTAAATTCTAGGCATTCATTTGGTGGGCTGTGAGCAGCCTGTGGTTTTGTTAGATCTACAGCATAAAGAAACAACTTTTCTTATCCTGATCCTATAACTAACTGCCTGGGAAAGGTGACACATGGTAAGACATAATGATAAGAAAGGCTACCGTTGCCCTCGGCAGTCAGAAACCAAAGCCAAATGATTAAACTATTCTGTAGCATCCCCTAAAGACAAAGCAGGAAAAAATATGTTTTGAATTCTTAGTGCTAAAAAAAAACCTTTCCAACCACCCACCCCTGCCTTCATAGTGCCTCCTATTAATAAAGAATGCAGAGAGAGAAGAAGGATAGTTTTCAAATGTCTATTTATTGGGAATTGTTTTCTTCATCAGCTGGGTGGTTATATCAATTAGATTAATTATGAAAAATTATAAAGGGATTAGGATTTCCTGTCTCCCCAGTCTGAGGAAAAATTTTTCTTCCCTGTTTCAATAAGCACACCTAAAAGACATACACAGTCAGGTTACTGATTCAGGCACATTCAACAATAAACAAACTGAAATATATTTTGGTGTTGTTGTTAAGTGCTGTCGAGTCAGTTCCAACCCATAGTGACCCTATACAGTGTTTTAGGGCAGTTAAATTTGCTAGATTAATTGCAAGTGACTGATAGATTTACCTGACAACTTTAAGACCAATTTGCTTTTAAAAATCAAACTCTTAATCCTAAATGCAACATGACCATTCATAACTTGAGTAGACCATTTTTAGGTCCCCGTAGCACGCTCTCTGTATTAATACCTTTGTTTTGCATAGGGAGACTGAAGAGGGAAGAATAGGTATGTAATTTTAGACCTCACATTTCTTCTGGCTATTCAGGAGTTAACTCTCTTCTCTTTATTATCTTCAACTTGGTTGAAGGCAGGAAGCAGCCCTCTCCAGAGACCAATACTGCCAGTACTTCAATAGCTCCCTCAAATGAGAGCAGTCAGATTCAATAGGGGTTAGAGAAAATAGAGTACATATTTGCTTGAACAGGAGAAGGGGAAGCATTAACAAATTAAACATGTCCTTTTAAAAATATGAAACCAACACGTTTTTAATTTTAAAATGACTTGCTAAATCCTGCAGTGTAATATTCAGCATTGCCTATATCTGGGTGAAGCTCCAACCCTTCTTCTGGGCTCAGCATTCATCAAGCCAGAAACCCTGCCCCTTGGGCTTTTTCTGGTCCCTGTTTATTGGTCTTCATTTACACACTCTAAACTCTTTCAGTCTTTCCAAGAAAGGCGATGAAACTTCACTTGTCTCTTAGCAAAATTCTTGGTTTGTGTCCATGAACAATGTGCTGAAAACACACCTTAAAAACTCACTCCCATTTTCCTAAAGAATTTAACCTCCCAAAGGCAGATATTAAGCGGTTTTGTTTCCGTTGTTTAGGCTGATAATACCTTTTATTTTAACTGTCTTTGTATTTCATCAATTTCAAGACTTTATTGTATAATTTATGCATGTTAATTTCCTTTCTTATCTTCTTACTGCTCCCACCACCATTTTATTTTTCTTTACCACCTAAGGTGTGCCTTCTCTTATGAACTACTCTGATTGACTATTTCACCTCTAATGGTCTGTTTTAAGTTCACTAGAGGGGGAGGGGAAGGAAGTCCTGGTGTGGAGCTGGAGGATAAGCACTGGACTACTAACTGCACATTCGGTGATTCAAACCCACCAGGCACTTCTCAGAAACCCTATGCAGAGTCGCAAAGTCAGAACAGACTGGCGTGCACTTAACAACAGAGGGTACTTAGAGGGTCCCTGGTAGCATAGTGGATTATGCATTGGGCTGCTAACCACAAGGTCAGCAATGTAAATGGACCAGACATTCAGTGGGAAAATGAGGCTCTCTGCTCCTTCATAGGGTTGCTAAGAGTTGAACCAATGACTCTTCACTTGTTTTCTCTCTGATACCCTCATTAGGGCTTTCTTCCCAAGAACACACCACAGCATGCCTTTAATGAAAACAACCCAAAACAAACAAACAAACAAATTGTCTGCAATTCATCTTATTTTTGCCATCAAGAGACACATAAAAGAAAAACTAGGAAGGATTCCCCTCCATCAGCAATTACTGGTAATTCCAAATTTCCATTTTTAAAACATCTCAGAACCTTGTTTGACTACATTTAAGATCCTGATTCCCAATGGCAAGTACTCTTTCCATGAACTATCATAAAAATGTGTAGTCTTTGAAACATTTTCTTCATCATAAGGCTCTCTTAGCATAGTGGTTACAAGTAGGGCTGCTAACCTCAAAGTCAGCAGTTCAAAACGACCAGCCATTCAGCGGGAGAAAGATGAGGGTTTCTGCTCCCGTTAAAGATTGACAGCCTCAGAAACTTTGTGCAGGGTCGCTATGACTCATGGCACACCACCACCACCACCACCACCACCAAGGCATAGACACTTTGGATAGCTTGTATCTTTGAAATAGTTCTAAAAGTATTGTGACATGTTTTATCTAGCTCCGTCGATGTTTACAGCAAAGTTTGGAACTAGTTATAGTAGAATTAAGTGACATTTTGGAAAATATGTTAATTTATTAAAGTGTCCGTGACAGAACAACTCCATTCAGAATGTTGTTGCTGTTAAGTGCTGTCGAGTCGGTTCCGACCCATAGCGACCCTGTACAAGGTTTCTGAGGGTGTAAATCTTTACGGGAGTAGAAAGCCTCATCTTTCTCCCGCGGAGCAGCTGGTAGTTTCGAACCGCTGACCTTAAGGTTCGCAGCCCGATTCGTAACCATTCAGAATAGCATATCCTAAAGGAATAACTTGATAATTGAATGAGAGTGTATGGTTTTCAATAGGGTATCTTTAATAGGGAAAAAAAAAACACACTAAACTACCTGAAAACAATCAAAGATTGAGTAAGATTAAGTGGCAGGATTATGAATGATTTTTTCTATCTAATTTGTTTATGGTGAGTATAAATTAATTTTGAAATTAATAAAATATAAAATAAAGGGTCCATCTTACAGAGTAAGGACCCTCAGCAAAGAATGAGAAGGTGACATCGATGTCTGAGTTGGATTTTGAAGACACAAGAAGAGTTCTCTTGGCTGAAAGAACAGCCGGGGCAAAAGCAGTTAGATGTTAGAGGAGTTGTTAAAGAGGATGGCATTTTTAAACAACTGCAAATTCAGTGTGGATAGGGCTTACAGTGCAATGGAAATAAAGTTGATGTGACAGGCAGGCGGCAAATCTGGAAATGCCACATATGCCAGGTGAAAGAGTTTGAATTTTATCCTGAAGGAATGTGAAGATTTTTTTAAAAGAGAACTGACACACTAGGATTGCATTTTTAGAAAGATCACTCTGGAAACACTGTGCAAAGTGAATTGGCAGCCTATTGCAGTAAATTTAGCAAATGAGGACTCCCTCTAAAAGAGTGGAATGGAGCTGGTAAAGAGTACTGATTTTATAGATCTTTACTAAGTAGAAATGCAGGATTTAGCAAGTTGGAAGTAAGAGTGGAGACATTGTCAATTAGTACTTCTGGAATTTTGATTAACACAAGATATACACAATATACACAAGGGGCTTCAAAAAGTTCATGGAAAAATGGAATTAAAAGTTACTGGAATTTTTCCACAAACTTTTTGAAGCCCCCTTATTTATATATGTTGTTGTTGTTAAGTGCCATCGAGTCAGTTCAAACTCATAGCAACCTGTGTAGGGTTTCTGAAGAGTGACTGGTGGGTTTGAATTGTCTACATTGTGCATAGCTGTCCAGTACTTATCTTACAGGACTCCCTTGTGTATATATGTAACATACATATTGCATACCATTTTATATCTATATCTATATAAATACAGATAGATATATATGTTTGTTGTCATTAAATGCCGTCGAGTCAGTTCCGACCCATAGCGGCTGAGGAGCAACTAGTGAGCTTAAACCGTCGACCTTGCAGATCAGTGCATTAACCCACAGCACCACACCAGGACTCACGCTCTCTCTATCTTTTCTCTCTCTCCTCTCTCTCTCTCTCTCTCTCTCTCTCT
>NW_006408531.1:32064002-32065202 GCF_000296735.1 Chrysochloris asiatica | reverse complement strand
AAAAAAAAAAAAAAGCAAAAAACAATTTTCACTAAGGCTAAAAGGATGTGAGAATTTCAAGATCTTGGATTTGTTTTTAATGCTGTTGATACTGAAGCCATTCCAAATAAAATAAATTCAGAATATTGTCCATAGACCTAACATTCTGAAGGTCATTAATTAGTATCTTAATGGCATCAGTATTGATATAGAGGCAAAAGTGTAAATCTGAGTGCTATAGGTTGTGGAATGAAAGGCACGTAGAGAACAAGCATAGAAAAAATCTTCAGAAATCCTGAAAACATTGTAAGGAGAATTAGACGGACTGACAGACAGATAGGTATCACTGGAACACTTTGCTTGATTTGCATGTTTGTTTTTCTAATGGAACAAGAAGAATCGGATGGGAAATTTTAAGAGAAGAGATGTGAGTCTGGGTTAACAGTAGGGGACAACTGTGACCCAGAATATGAAGGCTCCACACTATGAAATGGGATCTTCAGCTTCATGACTGATCAGAATGGAGTTAAGTTTGGATGTGGGAAACATTTTGGATAATTCTCTGTAAGCAGGATACTAGGACCAAACTACAAATTTTATTCTGTTTGACTGAGAGGAACAAAATCAGCAATTTCTATTCAGATTTCAGTGCAAAAAAAAAAAATTCACTCAAAAATGACTTGTTTGTGCATTAGATTACATTGCTATGGAAAATAATAAAACAGGATTAGAGATATTGAGTGTGTCAAGAAAGTTGCAATTTAAAATGTTGTGTTGTTGTTAAGTGCTGTCGAGTTGGTTCCAACCCATAATGAACTGTATAGGGTTTCCGAGGTGAGCTTGAACAGCCGACCTTGCAGTTCAAACAGATTTGCAGTCTGGCACATTAACCCACAGAGCCACACCAGGACTCCAAATAAGTGAGTCTAAATGACTTTACTGAGAAGGTTATATATGAAATAAGATTTGAAATGGTATACAGGTAAGATTCAGGGCTAAGATGCTGCTACCAATTGAGATGCTTTAAATAAATTGAAACAATGCTAGAAGTTCTCATTCTTCTATGCCCAAAAATTTGGTGACAGCTAACTGGAGAACCTATTGAAAGAGATCCATAGTTGTGCCCATTCCAAAGAAAGGTCATGCAACAGAATGTAAAAATTATCTAACAATATCATTAATATCCATGATCCACACAGTCAAAAGCCTCTGCATAGTCAA
>NW_006408531.1:32061169-32062287 GCF_000296735.1 Chrysochloris asiatica | reverse complement strand
AGTTACCTTTTTTGTTGTTTAAAAAAATATTTGCAAAGAATAAATCATTGGTCTTGCAAAATTCTATCATGTGATTTCCAGCATTATTTTGTCACCAAGATGATATTTTTTAACTATTGATCCTTCCTTTTTGTTTGCAACCTTCACATTCAAATCAACCAAAATTATTAATACATCCAATACATAGTCCAAATATAACAATGGGATACTGAATGGTTTAAATTCATGAAAGATGTATGCCAGGGTTGTGTTCTTTCACCATACTATTTCAGTTTGTATGTTGAACAAATAATCAGAGAAGCTGGATTATATAAAGAAAATGTGGCATCAGGATTGGAGGAAGACTCATTAACACCCTGTGATATGTGGATGATATAACTTTGTTTGCTGGAAATGCAGTCAACTTAAAATACTTACTGATGAAGATCAAAGACCACAGAATTCTGTATGACTTGTACCTCAGTGTAAATAAAACAAAAATCTTAACAACTGGACCAGTAAATAACATCATGAAAAATGGATAAAAGATGTAAGTTGTCAAAGACTTCATTTTCATTGTATCTCCAATCATCACTCATGGAATCAGCGGCCAAAAACATCAAAAGACAAATAGCATTAGGCAACTCTTCTCTACAAGATCGCTTTAAAGTATTCAAGAACAATGATATAAGTTTAAGGACTAAGGTGCACATGACCCAAGCCATGGTGCTTTCAGAAGCCTCATTTGTGTGTGCAAGTTGGACAGTGAATAAAGGAAGATTGTAGAAGAATTGATACAATTGAGTAATAGGATTGGAATAGAATATTGAAAGTACCATGAGCTTCCAGAAGAACAAATAAATCTGTGTTGTAAAAAGTACAGCCACAATGTGCCTTAGAAGCCAGGATGGTAAGACATCATCTCTCATACTTTGGATGTGTTATTAAGAGGCTCACCAGCAGCTCCTTGGAAACCCTATACAGGGTCACTATAGGTCAGAGGAGAGTCTGAAACTTGTTCTCCAGCTTAGAGAAGCTAAAGCAAATGGAAGAATTGAAGAGGTCCAAGAGCTGAACAGAAAATTTCAAAGATCAGCTCAAGAAGATAAAACAAAATACTATAATAAAATATGCAAAGA
>NW_006408531.1:32055142-32059269 GCF_000296735.1 Chrysochloris asiatica | reverse complement strand
ACTCCCAATGACATGGATTGGCACAGTGGCAACCATGGGCTCAAGTGTAATAACATTTGAGAAGATTGTGAAGGGCTAGACATTGTTTCCTTCTGTTATGCATAGGGTCACTCTGAGTCAGAACTGACCCAACGGTACCTAACAGCAACAATCATTAATATCACACACAAATAAAACTTGATGGTAAGTAATTCATTAACAGTTGCAGAAGTGCATCAACCAGGAACTGCAGAAATTCAAACTGGATTCACAAGAGAACTTTGACTGAAGAGTTATCATTTCTGATGTCAGATGTATCCTCACTGATCACAGAGAAGGCCAGGAATATGTTTACCTGTATTTCATTGACTTTACGAAAGCATTAAGCTATATAGATCATGGTAAATAATGGATAAATTTGAGAATAAAGAGAATTCAAGAACACTTAATTTTGCTCATGAGGAATTGTGCATTCAAGAGGACTTCAAAAAGTTTGTGGACAAATTCTATTTACTCTCAATTCCATTTTTTCCACAAGCTTTTTGAAACTCCTTCACAGACCAAGAGGCAGTCGTTCAGAGAGATCAATGGGATACTGAATGGTTTAAAATCAGGAAAGCTGTGCATCTAAGTTGTACTCTTTCACGATATTTATTCAGTTTGTATGCTGAGCAAATACTCTGAGAAATTGGACTATATGAAGTAGAATGTAGCATCAGAATTGGAGGAAGACTCATTAACAACTTCCATATGTAGATAACATAACTTTGTTTGCTGAACACAAAGACTTAAATCACTTACTGATGAAAATCAAAATATCCAGTATGGATTATACCTCAACATAAAGAAAACAAAAACTGTCATATTCAGTCAATGAGAGTCCATTTATCAATCATGATAAATGGAGACAAGATTGAAGTTGTTAAGGAGTTTCTTTTACTTGAATCCACAATCAACACTCATGGAAACAGCAGTCAAGAACTCAAATGACATTTTGCTTTGGGCAAATCTGCTACAAAAGACTTCTGTAAAGTGTTTAAAGAACAACAACAAAAAAAAAAAAAAAAAAAACACCACACACACTCTGCAGCTTGCTCCTGACCCAAGCTATGATATTTTCAATGCCCATATTCAGATGAAATTTGAACAATGAATAGGGAAGCCTGAAGAATTGATGCCTTTGGGTTATGATATGGGCAAAGAGCATTGAGTTTGCCATGGACTGCTAGAAGAATGAACAAACTAGTTTTGGAAATAGTATAACCAGAGTGCTCCTTAAAAGTAAGGATGGTGAGACATCATCTCATGTACTTTGGATATGCTAACAGGAGGGCTCAATCCCTGGAGAAGGACACCGTGCCTGGTAAAGCAGAGATCCAGCAATAAAGAAGAAGCTCAACAAGATTGATTCATATAGAGGCTTCAACAGTGGACTACACACAGGAACAACTGTGAGGACATGCAGGACTGAGCAGTGTTTCAGTCTGTTGTTCATAGGGACACTCTGAATTGGGATCAACTTAAGGACATCTAACAATAATAACATAAAACATGCTACTAGGTCCTTGGTAGATTCCAGGAGGCCCACTGTGGCTGGGAGAAAGTGAGTGAGGAGAATAAGAACAGGAGATCACGTCTGAGAGCTAACAGTTTGTCTATGGTTTGGTGGCCATTACAATGCCTTTGGCTTTTACTCTATGTAAACCAGAGAGCCACTGAGGTTTTTGAACAACAGAGTGACATGATCTAACTTACATTATTAAATGTATGCTGACAACTGTATTTCAACTAAATTATTATGGTGGGGAGCAAGAGGAGGCAATGGTTAAAAATCAGGAAACCAGTTAGGTGGTTGTCATAGTAATCAGGTGGAAGCAGGCGCAACCTGGACCTGGAAGATAGCAGCAAAACTGATTCAAAATGGTCAGATTCTGGATATAATCTGATGGCTTAACCAATGGAATTTCCTGACAGATTGGTTCTAGGATATGAAAAAAAGAGAAATGAGAACCAACAAGGATGAGTCTATAAACTTGAGTCTTTATAACTGTGAGGATGGCATCATCATTATCTAAAGTGGTAGAGTTAATATTAGGAGAAAGACTCAGGAATTTAGTTTCAGATATGTTCTGGTAGCGTAGTGGTTACGAATCGGACTGTGAACCGCAAGGTCAGCAGTTCGAAACTACCAGCAGTTCCGTGGGAGAAAGATGAGGCTTTATGCTCCTGTAAAGATTTACAGCTTCAGAAACACTGTACAGGGTTGCTATGAGTCAGAACCGACTCCACGGCACATAACCACCACCACCACCATGCTATGTTTGAGATGTTTAATTGAGATACCTGGTAGGCAGTTGGAAATACTACTATTTCATTCCAAAAAGAATGGAAGAGTATGTAATGTTTTGCTTCATTATTTTTTTTTAAATAATGAACATTTCGATTCTAAAGGGAACAGAATAGAAAGTTTATTTTTTCTTTCCTGACTTCTCAATGCTTTGTACTGCCACTATACCTAGACACAGCAGGCAGAAGGGGCTCAGTTAATAGGTTATTAGAAAATAATTCCAGCATATCCTTTACTTCTATAAAGAGAAAATACTCCGTCTCTGCTAACTACAGACTTTTAGAATATTAGAGTGTTTAATAGATTGAGCAATGAAGAAAAGGGCAAATATTCAGACAGACAGAAATGGACAGAACTAAGAATTAAATGCTATGTGGCTACGTGGGCCAAGCCATTCCAAACCCTCTTTTGTAGCTTTCATGGGGTAGAGCCAGAATTTAATTGCCTTAAAGGAATTTCACTCTCAGAATTAAAAATTTTACCTTACTTGTTAGAGAGCAGCTAAGAACATTTACTAAGGAGCTCTGGTAGCGTAGTGGTTACGAGTCGGGCTGCCAACCTCAAGGTCAGCAGTTCGAAACTACCAGCTGTTTAGTGGGAGAAAAATGAGGCATCCTGCTCTCATAAAGATTTACAGCCTCGGAAACCCTGTGCAGGGTCACTATGAGTCGGAACCGACTCCTCGGTACTTAACAACAACAAGAACATTTACTATACGTTGAGGTCTTCTCCAAATAATATATTTAAGATAAAACTATTTAAAAAGCTTTCACCACCCATAAAACAATATATTATTTCTATATGTTTAATCATGTTCCATCTTCTCAAAAAGCTCCTTAATTGTCACCAGGTAAAGATATTTTCAGCATATCATGTAAAATATACAGTCATCCACATGAATGTAAAGAGAACATTATCTCTGAAATGGGAAAATACGCATAGCTTCAATCTTTCATTCAGTTTGAGCAGTGACTCTGCCATCTGAACTATGATAACACTGCTGGGAACCAAACAGTATTAGTCAGGGTTATTGCACTGGGTACTTCAGAACCCACTTGACACTGGTTTAATTGAAATACAGTTGTTGTTTGTTTTCCTTCACTATCTTGAGCATTTCTGTTCACTTAAAGAGGGCAAGTTGCTGGAGTGCCAATAGTATTCAAAGAGTCAGGGCCAAGGAGATCAAAAGAGATATTTGAAGTGACCCCACTTCCTGTGCTAGCTTCAGTACTTTGTTCTTTTAGACTAAGGTTGGCATCTCTGACAGATTATAAAGCCAAACATCAGTCCCTTTGCAGTTTAGTTTATGTGAATCTTTGCTCTAATGCAATACACAGAGATCTCTGTTCACATGCAATCCATCCTGTGAGGATTGATTAAACCTAATTTAACTTGGGTATTCATTAAGCCTCCACAAATATGCATGTCAAACTCTAAATTTTGTATTTTAACCTAACAACACTCATTGGATTTTCTCTGATCACACCACTACCCTTGTGCTTAGTTACCCTATACATCATGAAGATACCTTGTTTGAGACTGACATTAATGAGTTTGAAAAAAAACAGAAATTTTAGGCTAAATAAACTCAGAATAAAAAGTGATGGTTTTTCTTCTCTTTCATCTTCCTTCCAAACACCCAAACTTCTTCCCTCTCTCTTATAGTGGGAAAAATAAGCAAAACCTCATAAAGATGTTAAAAGAAGTACCTTCTCAGTTCAGTTCTTTTGTTATTGTTGTTGTTGTTATCAGGTGCCATCGAGTCGGAACTGACTCATAGCGACCCCATGCACAGCAGAAC
>NW_006408531.1:32052559-32053477 GCF_000296735.1 Chrysochloris asiatica | reverse complement strand
CTTCAGTTCCCCCAGCTTGAGAAATACTGACCGTGTTCTTCCCTTTTGGTTTTCTAACTTCCCTTTTGGTTTTGTATTCAGTTCTTTATTGCACCTGATTCCAAGTAGTACATGTAGTGTGTGTTTATATGTGTTTTTAGATTGTTAGGTGAAAATATATGTACTTCTTTACTCCCAAAGATCATAAGCTCCGGAGGGCAAGGAGATGCATTTCATTTCTCATCTAGCTTTGTACTCTTCTACACTTCCACTTTCATAGAGTTGAACTATTGCCATTTGGGGTCCTGGTGTGACACTGTGGGTTAATGTGCTGGACTGCAATGTCAGTTTGAACCACAAGATCGGTGGTTGAAGCTCACCAGCCTGCTCTTCAGAAACCCCGGAGAGGTTTGCTGAGTTGGAACCAAGTCAACGGCTCTGAACAACAACTGTTATTTAGTTGATTCCTACTCATAACAATCCTGTGTCAAGTTTCAAAGGCTATCAATTTTTACAGGAGTAGAAAGTCCTATTTTCTCCCACAGAGTGACTGGTGGATTTGAACTGCTGACCTTGAGGCTAGCAGTCCAGTGTTTACCCTACAGTGTCACTAGTGTTGCTTCTTAATTTTTTATAACAACTTTTTGTTTTAAACATTTTCTTAAAGCTAAAACTGTGCTTTCTACTTTTTTAGTTTCTCCAATAATAGCCCGATCCCTGAACTTCAGATTATGTTGTTGTTGTTGTTAGGTGCCATTGACTTGGTACTGACCCATAGCAACCTTATGCACAGCAGGACGAAACACTGCCCGATCCTGAGCCAACCTCACTACTGTTGCCACTTGGCCAATCCATCTTGCTGGGGGTCTTTCTCTTTTTCTCGGACCCTCCACTTTACCAAACATGATATCCTTCTCAAGCAACTGGTCCCTCCTGACA